>NW_027591655.1:0-79334 GCF_964213995.1 Mustelus asterias
CGGCATGGCCTGCAGCAGCTGGAACCATGGCGGCCCAACAGCACCTCCTGGATTTTTGTCTTTCGGCGCCAGGTGAGTCCGGCCAGGATCAGCCGAAAAAAGAGCGCAGGGCCCGGGGAAGCGAGTGCTGGGATGAGAGAGCCGCACGCTCTGATTCTGAGCTGCAGGTCGCGGGAACGGTTCATGGGCCTGAGGTTGGACAGCGACTCTCGACCTGCGGGCCTCGGCCCGGGCCTGCAGTCTTACCTCGGCTTCGCGCTCCCCGGCGGCCCCAACCTGGGCTGCTGTTGGGGCTGAAGCTTTTGCTCTTCCCCACAGGAAGCTCACTTCCACGCCTCCGCTCCCACCAAACCCCCCCACCCGCCTCCCCCTCTCTCTTCCCCCCCCCCCGCCGCCGCCTCTCTCCCCCCCCCCCCCCCCCGCCTCTCTCCCCCCCCCCCCCCCCGCCTCTCTCCCCCCCCCGCCGCCGCCTCTCTCTTCCCCCCCCCCCCCCCGCCTCTCTCCCCCCCCCGCCGCCGCCTCTCTCTTCCCCCCCCCCCCCGCCGCCGCCTCCTCTCTCTCCCTCCCCCCCCCCCCCCCCCCGCCGCCGCCTCTCTCTCCCTCCCCCCCCCCCCCCGCCGCCGCCTCTCTCTCCCTCCCCCCCCCCCCGCCGCCGCCTCTCTCTCCTCCCCCCCCCCCCCCCCCCCACGCCGCCTCTCCCCCCCCCCCCCCCCGCCGCCTCTCCCCCCCCGCCGCCTCTCCCCCCCGCCGCTCCCCGCCCCCCCCCGCCGCTCCCCCTCCCCCCCCCCCCGCTCCCCCCCGCCGCCTCTCCCCCCCCCCCCCGCCGCTCCCCCCCCCCCAGCCCCCCACGCCTTCCCCCCCCCAGCCCCCCACGCCTCCCCCCCCCAGCCCCCCACGCCTCCCCCCCCAGCCCCCACGCCTCCCCCCCCAGCCCCCCACGCCTCCCCCCCCAGCCCCCCACGCCTCCCCCCCCCAGCCCCCCACGCCTCCCCCCCAGCCCCCCACGCCTCCCCCCCCAGCCCCCACGCCTCCCCCCCCAGCCCCCACGCCTCCCCCCCCAGCCCCCACGCCTCCCCCCCAGCCCCCCACGCCTCCCCCCCAGCCCCCCACGCCTCCCCCCCCAGCCCCCCACGCCTCCCCCCCCAGCCCCCCACGCCTCCCCCCCCAGCCCCCCACGCCTCCCCCCCAGCCCCCCACGCCTCCCCCCCCAGCCCCCCACGCCTCCCCCCCCAGCCCCCCACGCCTCCCCCCCAGCCCCCCACGCCTCCCCCCCCAGCCCCCCACGCCTCCCCCCCCAGCCCCCCACGCCTCCCCCCCCAGCCCCCCACGCCTCCCCCCCCAGCCCCCCACGCCTCCCCCCCAGCCCCCACGCCTCCCCCCCCAGCCCCCACGCCTCCCCCCCCAGCCCCCCACGCCTCCCCCCCAGCCCCCCACGCCTCCCCCCCAGCCCCCCACGCCTCCCCCCCCAGCCCCCACGCCTCCCCCCCCAGCCCCCCACGCCTCCCCCCCAGCCCCCCACGCCTCCCCCCCCAGCCCCCCACGCCTCCCCCCCCAGCCCCCCACGCCTCCCCCCCCAGCCCCCCACGCCTCCCCCCCCAGCCCCCCACGCCTCCCCCCCCCAGCCCCCCACGCCTCCCCCCCCAGCCCCCCACGCCTCCCCCCCCCAGCCCCCCACGCCTCCCCCCCCCAGCCCCCCACGCCTCCCCCCCCCAGCCCCCCACGCCTCCCCCCCCCAGCCCCCCACGCCTCCCCCCCCCAGCCCCCCACGCCTCCCCCCCCAGCCCCCCACGCCTCCCCCCCCCAGCCCCCCACGCCTCCCCCCCCAGCCCCCCACGCCTCCCCCCCCCAGCCCCCCACGCCTCCCCCCCCCAGCCCCCACGCCTCCCCCCCCCAGCCCCCCACGCCTCCCCCCCCCAGCCCCCCACGCCTCCCCCCCCCAGCCCCCCACGCCTCCCCCCCCCAGCCCCCCACGCCTCCCCCCCCCAGCCCCCCACGCCTCCCCCCCCCAGCCCCCCACGCCTCCCCCCCCCAGCCCCCCACGCCTCCCCCCCCCAGCCCCCCACGCCTCCCCCCCCCAGCCCCCCACGCCTCCCCCCCCCAGCCCCCCACGCCTCCCCCCCCCAGCCCCCCACGCCTCCCCCCCCAGCCCCCCACGCCTCCCCCCCCCAGCCCCCCACGCCTCCCCCCCCCAGCCCCCCACGCCTCCCCCCCCCAGCCCCCCACGCCTCCCCCCCAGCCCCCCACGCCTCCCCCCCCAGCCCCCCACGCCTCCCCCCCCAGCCCCCCACGCCTCCCCCCCAGCCCCCCATACCCCCCCCCCCAGCCCCCCCCCCCAGCCCCCCACGCCTCTCCCCCCCCCAGCCCCCCACGCCTCTCCCCCCCCCAGCCCCCCACGCCTCCCCCCCCCCAGCCCCCCACGCCTCCCCCCCCCAGCCCCCCACGCCTCCCCCCCCAGCCCCCCACGCCTCCCCCCCCCCCCCCCCCCAGCCCCCCACGCCTCCCCTCCCCAGCCCCCCACGCCTCCCCTCCCCAGCCCCCCACGCCTCCCCCCCCCAGCCCCCCACGCCTCCCCCCCCCAGCCCCCCACGCCTCCCCCCCCCAGCCCCCCACGCCTCCCCCCCCAGCCCCCCACGCCTCCCCCCCCCAGCCCCCCACGCCTCCCCCCCCCAGCCCCCCACGCCTCCAGCCCCCCACGCCTCCAGCCCCCCACGCCTCCAGCCCCCCACGCCTCCCCCCCCCCCCCAGCCCCCCACGCCTCCCCCCCCCCCCCAGCCCCCCACGCCTCCCAGCCCCCCACGCCTCCCCCCCCCCCCCAGCCCCCCAACGCCTCCCCCCCTCCAGCCCCCCACGCCTCCCCCCCTCCAGCCCCCCACGCCTCCCCCCCTCCAGCCCCCCACGCCTCCCCCCCCCTCCAGCCCCCCACGCCTCCCCCCCCCCTCCAGCCCCCCACGCCTCCCCCCCCCCTCCAGCCCCCCACGCCTCCCCCCCTCCAGCCCCCCACGCCTCCCCCCCCTCCAGCCCCCCACGCCTCCCCCCACGCCTCCCCCCCCTCCAGCCCCCCACGCCTCCCCCCCTCCAGCCCCCCACGCCTCCCCCCCCCTCCAGCCCCCCACGCCTCCCCCCTCCAGCCCCCCACGCCTCCCACCCCCTCCAGCCCCCCACGCCTCCCCCCCCCTCCAGCCCCCCACGCCTCCCCCCCCTCCAGCCCCCCACGCCTCCCCCCCCTCCAGCCCCCCACGCCTCCCCCCCCCTCCAGCCCCCCACGCCTCCCCCCCCTCCAGCCCCCCACGCCTCCCCCCCCCTCCAGCCCCCCACGCCTCCCCCCCCTCCAGCCCCCACGCCTCCCCCCTCCAGCCCCCCACGCCTCCCCCCCTCCAGCCCCCCACGCCTCCCCCCCTCCAGCCCCCCACGCCTCCCCCCCCTCCAGCCCCCCACGCCTCCCCCCCCCTCCAGCCCCCCACGCCTCCCCCCCTCCAGCCCCCCACGCCTCCCCCCCCCCCCCCCAGCCCCCCACGCCTCCCCCCCCCAGCCCCCCACGCCTCCCCCCCCCCAGCCCCCCACGCCTCCCCCCCCAGCCCCCCACGCCTCCCCCCCAGCCCCCCACGCCTCCCCCCCCACGCCTCCCCCCCCACGCCTCCCCCCCCCAGCCCCCCACGCCTCCCCCCCCCCCCCAGCCCCCCACTCCTCCCCCCCCCCAGCCCCCCACTCCTCCCCCCCCCAGCCCCCCACGCCTCCCCCCCCCCAGCCCCCCACGCCTCCCCCCCCAGCCCCCCACGCCTCGCCCCCCACGCCTCCCCCCCCAGCCCCCCACGCCTCCCCCCCCAGCCCCCCACGCCTCCCCCCCCAGCCCCCACGCCTCCCCCCCCCCAGCCCCCCACGCCTCCCCCCCCCCAGCCCCCCACGCCTCCCCCCCCCCAGCCCCCCACGCCTCCCCCCCCCAGCCCCACCCCCCACGCCTCCCCCCCCCCCCCAGCCCCCCACGCCTCCCCCCCCAGCCCCCCACGCCTTCCCCCCCCCCCAGCCCCCCACGCCTTCCCCCCCGCCCCCCAGCCCCCCACGCCTTCCCCCCCCCCCAGCCCCCCACGCCTTCCCCCCCCCCCCCCAGCCCCCCACGTCTTCCCCCCCCAGCCCCCCACGCTCCCCCCCCCAGCCCCCCACGCCTTCCCCCCCCCAGCCCCCCACGCCTTCCCCCCCCAGCCCCCCACGCCTTCCCCCCCCAGCCCCCCACGCCTTCCCCCCCCCAGCCCCCCACGCCTTCCCCCCCCAGCCCCCCACGCCTTCCCCCCCCAGCCCCCCACGCCTTCCCCCCCCCAGCCCCCCACGCCTTCCCCCCCCCAGCCCCCCACGCCTTCCCCCCCCCAGCCCCCCACGCCTTCCCCCCCCCCAGCCCCCCACGCCTTCCCCCCCCCCAGCCCCCCACGCCTTCCCCCCCCCCCAGCCCCCCACGCCTTCCCCCCCCCCAGCCCCCCACGCCTTCCCCCCCCCAGCCCCCCACGCCTTCCCCCCCCCCAGCCCCCCACGCCTTCCCCCCCCCAGCCCCCCACGCCTTCCCCCCCCCAGCCCCCCACGCCTTCCCCCCCCCAGCCCCCCACGCCTTCCCCCCCCAGCCCCCCACGCCTTCTCCCCCCCCAGCCCCCCACGCCTTCTCCCCCCCCAGCCCCCCACGCCTTCTCCCCCCCCAGCCCCCCACGCCTTCTCCCCCCCAGCCCCCCACGCCTTCCCCCCCCCAGCCCCCCACGCCTTCCCCCCCCAGCCCCCCACGCCTTCCCCCCCCCCAGCCCCCCACGCCTTCCCCCCCCCAGCCCCCCACGCCTTCCCCCCCCCAGCCCCCCACGCCTTCCCCCCCCCAGCCCCCCACGCCTTCCCCCCCCAGCCCCCCACGCCTTCCCCCCCCCAGCCCCCCACGCCTTCCCCCCCCCAGCCCCCCACGCCTTCCCCCCCCCCAGCCCCCCACGCCTTCCCCCCCCCAGCCCCCCACGCCTTCCCCCCCCCAGCCCCCCACGCCTTCCCCCCCCCAGCCCCCCACGCCTTCCCCCCCCCAGCCCCCCACGCCTTCCCCCCCAGCCCCCCACGCCTTCCCCCCCCCAGCCCCCCACGCCTTCCCCCCCCCAGCCCCCCACGCCTTCCCCCCTCCAGCCCCCCACGCCTTCCCCCCCCCAGCCCCCCACGCCTTCCCCCCCCCAGCCCCCCACGCCTTCCCCCCCCCAGCCCCCCACGCCTTCCCCCCCCCAGCCCCCCACGCCTTCCCCCCCCCAGCCCCCCACGCCTTCCCCCCCCCAGCCCCCCACGCCTTCCCCCCCCAGCCCCCCACGCCTTCCCCCCCCCAGCCCCCCACGCCTTCCCCCCCCCCCAGCCCCCCACGCCTTCTCCCCCCCCCAGCCCCCCACGCCTTCCTCCCCCCCCAGCCCCCCACGCCTTCCCCCCCCAGCCCCCACGCCTTCCCCCCCCAGCCCCCCACGCCTTCCCCCCCCAGCCCCCCACGCCTTCCCCCCCCCCAGCCCCCCACCCCTTCCCCCCCCCAGCCCCCCACGCCTTCCCCCCCCCAGCCCCCCACGCCTTCCCCCCCCCAGCCCCCCACGCCTTCCCCCCCCCAGCCCCCCACGCCTTCCCCCCCCCAGCCCCCCACGCCTTCCCCCCCCCAGCCCCCCACGCCTTCCCCCCCCCAGCCCCCCACGCCTTCCCCCCCCCAGCCCCCCACGCCTTCCCCCCCCCCAGCCCCCCACGCCTTCCCCCCCCAGCCCCCCACGCCTTCCCCCCCCAGCCCCCCACGCCTTCCCCCCCCAGCCCCCCACGCCTTCCCCCCCCAGCCCCCCACGCCTTCCCCCCCCCAGCCCCCCACGCCTTCCCCCCCCCAGCCCCCCACGCCTTCCCCCCCCCAGCCCCCACGCCTTCCCCCCCCCAGCCCCCCACGCCTTCCCCCCCCCAGCCCCCCACGCCTTCCCCCCCCCAGCCCCCCACGCCTTCCCCCCCCCAGCCCCCCACGCCTTCCCCCCCCCCAGCCCCCCACGCCTTCCCCCCCCCAGCCCCCCACGCCTTCCCCCCCCCAGCCCCCCACGCCTTCCCCCCCCCAGCCCCCACGCCTTCCCCCCCCCCAGCCCCCCACGCCTTCCCCCCCCCCAGCCCCCCACGCCTTCCCCCCCCCAGCCCCCCACGCCTTTCCCCCCCCCAGCCCCCCACGCCTTCCCCCCCCCAGCCCCCCACGCCTTCCCCCCCCCAGCCCCCACGCCTTCCCCCCCCCCACGCCTTCCCCCCCCCAGGCCTTCCCCCCCCCAGCCCCCACGCCTTCCCCCCCCAGCCCCCCACGCCTTCCCCCCCCAGCCCCCCACGCCTTCCCCCCCAGCCCCCCACGCCTTCCCCCCCAGCCCCCCACGCCTTCCCCCCCCAGCCCCCCACGCCTTCCCCCCCCAGCCCCCCACGCCTTCCCCCCCCAGCCCCCCACGCCTTCCCCCCCCCCAGCCCCCCACGCCTTCTCCCCCCCCCCAGCCCCCCACGCCTTCTCCCCCCCCAGCCCCCCACGCCTTCCCCCCCCCAGCCCCCCACGCCTTCCCCCCCCAGCCCCCCACCCCTTTCCCCCCCCCAGCCCCCCACCCCTTTCCCCCCCCCAGCCCCCCACCCCTTTCCCCCCCCAGCCCCCCACCCCTTTCCCCCCCCAGCCCCCCACGCCTTCCCCCCCCCGCCTTCCCCCCCCCCAGCCCCCCACGCCTTCCCCCCCCCAGCCCCCCACGCCTTCCCCCCCCCAGCCCCCCACGCCTTCCCCCCCCCAGCCCCCCACGCCTTCCCCCCCCAGCCCCCCACGCCTTCCCCCCCCCCAGCCCCCCACGCCTTCCCCCCCCAGCCCCCCACGCCTTCCCCCCCCAGCCCCCCACGCCTTCCCCCCCCCAGCCCCCCACGCCTTCCCCCCCCAGCCCCCCACGCCTTCCCCCCCCAGCCCCCCACGCCTTCCCCCCCCCCAGCCCCCCACGCCTTCCCCCCCCAGCCCCCCACGCCTTCCCCCCCCCCAGCCCCCCACGCCTTCCCCCCCCCCAGCCCCCCACGCCTTCCCCCCCCCCCAGCCCCCCACGCCTTCCCCCCCCCAGCCCCCCACGCCTTCTCCCCCCCCCCAGCCCCCCACGCCTCCCCCCCCCAGCCCCCCACGCCTCCCCCCCCCAGCCCCCACGCCTCCCCCCCCAGCCCCCCACGCCTCCCCCCCCCAGCCCCCCACGCCTCCCCCCCCCAGCCCCCCACGCCTCCCCCCCCCAGCCCCCCACGCCTCCCCCCCCCAGCCCCCCACGCCTCCCCCCCCCAGCCCCCCACGCCTCCCCCCCCCAGCCCCCCACGCCTTCCCCCCCCAGCCCCCCACGCCTTCCCCCCCCCCCCAGCCCCCCACGCCTTCCCCCCCCCCAGCCCCCCACGCCTTCCCCCCCCCCAGCCCCCCACGCCTTCCCCCCCCAGCCCCCCACGCCTTCCCCCCCCCCAGCCCCCCACGCCTTCCCCCCCCCCCAGCCCCCCACGCCTTCCCCCCCCCCCCCCAGCCCCCCACGCCTTCCCCCCCCCCCAGCCCCCCACGCCTTCCCCCCCCAGCCCCCCACGCCTTCCCCCCCCAGCCCCCCACGCCTTCCCCCCCCAGCCCCCCACGCCTTCCCCCCCCAGCCCCCCACGCCTTCCCCCCCCAGCCCCCCACGCCTTCCCCCCCCAGCCCCCCACGCCTTCCCCCCCCAGCCCCCCACGCCTTCCCCCCCCCAGCCCTCCCCCCCACCCCTCCCCCTAGCCCCCCGCGCCTCCCCCCCCACCCCTCCCCCCCCACCCCCTCCCGCGCCTCCCCCCCCCACCCCCTCCCGCGCCTCCCCCCCACCCCCTCCCGCGCCTCCCCCCCCTACCCCCCCCCGCGCCGCCCCCCCCACCCCCACCCCCCGCGCCGCGCCGCCCCCCCCACCCCCCCCCGCGCCGACCCCCCCGCACTTGCCTGTGTTGTAACTTACTTTTCTGCAATCACTGGTTAACATGAGTTTGGTTTTCTTTTCCATCAGCTGATGGCAGGACTGTACTTGATGCCTTGCAGCCCATTTTTCAGGAACGAAGTATGACAGAGACAGTTCATAATTTAGGAGAAAATGGGTACTTGGTAACCTATGTTGCAAAAAGTGGCAGGTAAGAGAGTTTTCAAGGCAGTCATATCCATTGAAAATTGTATGGCAGTTTTTCAGTATGTGGCCAATGTTGTCCTGTACTTAAACAGTATATCTTTCTAACGCTTCTCTCCTCATCTCTTACCCCTCCCCTCCAAAAATTCATTGGATCTACATTGGAGGCTGCAAATGGAGGCCATTTGGCCCATCGAGCCTGCACCGACAATAATCCCACCCAGGTCCTATCCCTGTAACCCCATATATCTGCCCTCCTAATCCCCCTGACACTAAGGGGCAATTTAGCATGGCCAACCAACCTAACCCTCACATCTTTGGAATGTGGGAGGAAACCAGAGCACCCGGAGGAAACCCATGCAGACACGGGGAGAATGTGCAAACTGCACGCAGTGACCCAAGGCCGGAATTGAACCCGGGTCCCTGATGCTGAGGCAGCAGTGCTAATCACTGTGCCACCATGCCACCCACATATGCACAAAATGAGCGTGGAGAGAACATGTGACCCACTTTCTGCTGCCTCAACCCTATTGGAGCTAAACTGCTGGCTTCTAACTTCTCTTCCTGGATCCGATGTTAGCTGCTGTTAACAGTCCTCTTCCCATAGGCATTGTCCCCCAATTCAAATCAAACCCCACCCCTTAAGAAAAACCATGACCCCTCCCACTTGCAAACTGCCATCCCATCTCCAACCTCCCTTTATTCTCCCAAGTCCTTGAACGTGATGTTGCCTTTCCTCGATTCTCATCCTTCTAGGTGTTTGAGTCACCAATCAGATATCCATCTGGCCGCAGTACCCAAACAGCTCTTAACAAAATGACATGCTGTATGACTGAGAACCTATCCCTCTTCGTTCCCATTCTGCTCGACATGTCTATATAGTTGACCACTCCATCATCTTCAAATGGTTTTTCGCTGTTCTCCAGGTGCGTTGGCCTGCTTTCTTTCTTAGCTAGCCAGTCATTGCCCGATAATCGTTTTCAGTGGCTTGACTTTCCATTCCTAGACTGATGTCTCCAGAGGTCGGTCCATGGCCTTGTCCTGTTCATCTACATGCCGCCCTTGGTGATGAATCAAGTGAATACCGATGAATACTTTGCATCGGTATTCACGAAGGAGAGGGACGTGTTAACCGGGAGTGTCTCGGAGGGAGGTGTTGACCTGTTAGAGAGAATCTCCATTACAAGGGAGGAAGTGTTAGGTTTTTTAAGGAACATTAAAACTGACAAAGCCCCAGGGCCTGATGGCATCTATCCTAGACTGCTCAGGGAGACTAGAGATGAAATTGCTGGGCCACTGACGGAAATCTTTGTCACTTCTTTGGACACAGGTGAGGTCCCTGGGGATTGGAGGATAGCGAATGTGGCCCCGTTGTTTAAGAAGGGTAGCAGGGATAACCCAGGAAATTATAGGCCGGTGAGCTTGACGTCCATGGTAGGAAGTTGTTGGAGAGGATTCTTAGAGACAGGATGTATGTGCATTTAGAATGGAACAATCTCATTAGTGACAGACAGCATGGTTTTGTAAGAGGGAGGGCGTGCCTTACAAATTTGGTGGAGTTTTTTTAAGGAAGTGACAAAAACGGTTGACGAAGGAAGGGCCGTGGATGTTGTCTATATGGATTTCAGTAAGGCATTTGAGAGAGTCCCACGTGGCAGGTTGGTTAAGAAGGTTAAGGCTCATGGGATACAAGGAGAAGTGGCTAGATGGGTGGAGAACTGGCTTGGCCACAGGAGACAGAGGGTAGCAGTCGAAGGGTCTTTTTCCGGCTGGAGGTCTGTGACCAGTAGTGTTCCGCAGGGCTCTGTACTGGGACCTCTGCTATTTGTGATATATATAAATGATTTGGAAGAAGGTGTAACTGGTGTTATCAGCAGGTTTGCGGATGACACAAAGATGGCTGGACTTGGGGATAGCGATGAGCATTGTCGGGCAATACAGCAGGATATAGATAGGCTGGAAAATTGGGCGGAGAGGTGGCAGATGGAATTTAATCCAGATAAATGTGAAGTGATGCATTTTGGAAGAACTAATGTCGGGAGGAGTTACACAATAAATGGCAGAGCCATCAAGAGTATAGAAACAGAGGGACCTAGGTGTGCAAGTCCACAAATCCTTGAAGGTGGCAACACAGGTGGAGAAGGTGGTGAAGAAGGCATATGGTATGCTTGCCTTTATAGGACAGGGTATAGAGTATAAAAGCTGGAGTCTGATGATGCAGCTGTATAGAGCGCTGATTAGGCTGCATTTGGAGTACTGCGTCCAGTTCTGGTCGCCGCACTACCAGAAGGACGTGGAGGCTTTAGAGAGAGTGCAGAGAAGGTTTACCAGGATGTTGCCTGGTATGGAGGGTCTCAGCTAGGAGGAGAGATTGGGTAAACTGGGCTTGTTCTCCCAGGAAAGACGGAGAATGAGGGGAGATCTAATAGAGGTGTACAAGATTATGAAGGGGACAGATTGGGTGAACATGGGAAGCTTTTTCCCAGATCAGAAGTGACGTTCACGAGGGGTCACGGGCTCAAGGTGAGAGGGGCGAAGTATAACTCAGATATTAGAGGGATGTTTTTTACACAGAGGGTGGTGGGGGCCTGGAATGTGCTGCCAAGTAGGGTGGTGGAGGCAGGCACGCTGACATCCTTTAAGACTTACCTGGATAGTCACATGAGCAGCCTGGGAATGGAGGGATACAAACAATTGGTCTAGTTGGACCAAGGAGCGGCACAGGCTTGGAGGGCCGAAGGACCTGTTTCCTGTGCTGTACTGTTCTTTGCTCTTTGAATCAGAGTTGTAGAGTCCCTACAGTTCAGAAGGAGGCCATTCGGCCCATCGAGTCTGTACTGACCACAATCCCACCCAATCACTATTTCCGTAACCAAATATATTCATTTACCCTGCTAATCCCCCTGACACTAAGGGCCGTTTTATCATGGCCAATCAACCTAAACCGCACATCTTTGGACTGTGGGAGGAAACCGGATCACCCGGAGGAAACCCACACAGACATGGGGAGAATGTGCAAACTCCACACACTGACCCGAGGCCGGAATTGAACCTAAAACCCTGGCGCCGCCTCATATCAGCCAAAAACAGTTTCTGCATGTATGTAAATGACACCCCTACCTCACCGCTGCTTTTCCCACCTCCTCCATGACTGCTAAATCCTCCAACTGCTTATCCAAGATCTAATATTAGATGAACAAAAATTTCTTCAACTAAATTTTGGGAAGATCAGGGTCATTTTCTTCAGTCCATGCTTGCTGTTTCAGGCTGAACCACACTACTGCCAAACTTGGTGCTATATTTGACTTTAAACTGACTTCATTCAAGCCGTCACCTCAGACCTGGCGATTTCCACCTCTTAACATTGCTGATTGCCTCTGTCTCAGCTTACCTACTGCTGAAGCCTGAAGCCATGCCTTTAATTGTACGCTGCACAATGCAAGCCTAATCCATCGTCCACCCTCCAGAAATCTGTGCAGTGCTGATGTATGTATATTTTGGCCTGTTTCTCTCACTTGAACACAGAATCTATCTCTCCCTCTGTAATGTCTGTATTTCTTTATCTTCCATCCTCTATAATTTGTTTATGCTTCATATACCAGTGTATTGAGTTGTTGTATTATAGGAAAGTCCTCACAAGAATGAGTTTCATTTGTATTGTGACTCCCTCTCCTCAAACCTGTTATCAAATCACCCAACTGTTCATTTCTTTCTTGCAAAAGAATGTAGGATTGCCTGCGTAGCATGTGGGTGAGAGACATTCAGAGTGAAAATGAATGTTGCAGCTAAATGTAGAAGCTAACACGAAAAGTTAGCAGGATCCAGGATTATATATATTCTGGCAAGCAGAAGCAGGTTGGAGTGAGATCTGGTGAAACTGAGTTTTCAAAAATCTTCAGAAATGGAAATTGTGCCAAAGGACTGGAGATGGTAAATCCAGCAACATGATTTCTTTACAAAGCATAGAGACATAAGAATTAGGAGCAGGTTTGGGCCATTCAGCCCCTCGGGTCTGCTCCATCATTCAATAAAAACATGGCTGATCTGATTGTGGCCTCAACTCCAGTTTCCTGCATGATCCCTCGACTTCCTTGTAGATCTGTCTCAGCCTTGAAGATATTCAATGACCCAGATTCCAATACTGTCTGAGGTACAGAATTCCAAAGGTTAACAATCCTCTGAGAGAAGAAATTCCCCTCCATCTTTGTCTGAATTTGGAGTCTCCTTATTTTTAAACTATAGCCCGTAGTTCTGGATTTCTCCATGAGGGAAAACATTCTCTCAGCACCTATTCAACAGAAAGGATAAATAAGGGTCCAAGTTGCACAGTATGATACTGTCTTTTTAAACTATAATGAATTTTTCCTTGTAGCTTTGCAACTCTCCGAATGTATACGGATAAGCTGCTGACATTTGACATCCATAGCTATGAAGCTGATAACAAAGGACGGGCAGCAATTGAGACGGTAAATATTGGACGCATGGCCCTTCACCTTCATTACAATAAGTTTTATTCTGCAATGAGACTGCCATTTTTTGAGATGTGCATATCAATGTATTAATTGCTGAATGCAAAAAGACTGGGGTTCATCAAGTACCTTCGACCATCTTGTTGTGTCCATTGTTTTGCTGTGACTTGCTTTATAGCAGACTTTTGGAGGAGAGATGGGGTCATTACAAGGTGCTGGTGCAGCTGCAACCTTGGGTAAGGTGGACCATTTCTGTTACTCTGGCAGCTCAAATCTCTGGGCTTTGAGGCAATGTGCAATGGGTAACTGGTTGATAGCCAGTTGAAGGTTCTGAGGTTTTGGAGACTTGGGATTGTGTTTAGAAGCACAGGTATTCAAGATCCGTAAGGGAATAGATACGACATTTGGCAATGGTTTCATGGTCATCATTAAACTTGTAATTCCAGATTTTTACTGAATTCAAGTTTCACCATCTCTTGAACCTGGATTTGAACCCTGGTTCCCAGAGCATTGCCTATTAGTCCAGTGACACTAGCTCTGCCATTGCCTCCTGTTAAAGAGAAATAAGTTAAAGATTGCATTAGGTCATAGGAAAAGGCTTAAAAGGTAGCAGAAAAAGTGGTAGGCCTGAGGATTGGGAGTAATTTGGAGTCCAACAAGGGATAAAGGGAAAAGAGAACATGAATGCAAGTGGTGAGAAACATGAAAGCGGAGTGGAAACGCTCCTTTATGTATGATTAGCAGCGGCAAAGGTGGGTCTTATACAGGCAGAGGCAGGAGAAATAAAGGAGAATAGAGAAATGACAGAGAAACTAAACAATTAGTTTGTGCCTGTCTTCATGGAGAAAGGTACAGCAAATCTCCTAGAGCTACTTGGGAACCAAGGGAATTTTGAAAATGAGGACCTAAAAAAGTTGGCATTAACAGAAAGGTTGTCATCAAATGGGTCTTGATGAGCTTCATCCCAGACTGTTGAAGGAGATTGCTGTAGAGAAAGTGGATGCATTGGTGGTTACATTTCAAAATTCTATATATTCTGGATAGTAGCAAATATGACTTCACTGTTTAAGAAAGGAGGAAATGGATAACTACAGACCTGTTAGTTTGACATCAGTGGTAGGAAAAATGTTAGAATATGTTATAAAGGATGTGATAAGAACTAAGAGTAGCCCATCTCGCCCCTCATGCCTGCTCTGCCATTCAATTAGACCATGGCTGATCTTTTCGTGGACTCAGCTCCACTTACCTGTCTGCTCACCATAATCCTTAATTCCTTTACTGTTCAAAAATCTATCTATCTCTGCCTTTAAAAACATTCAACGGGGTGGCCTCACTGGGCAGGGAATTCCACAATTCACAACCCTTTGGGTGAAGATGTTCCTTCTCAACTCAGTCCTAAATCTGCTCTCCTTTATTTTGAGGCAGTGCCCCCTAATTCGAGTTTCACCTGCCTGTGGAAACAACCTCCCTGCTTCTACTTTATCTATTCCCATCATAATTTTATATGTTTCTTGAAGATTCGCACCCTCATTCTTCCAAATTCCAGTGAGTATAGTTCCAGTCTACTCAGTCTCTCCTCATAAGTCAACCCTCAACTCCAGAATCAACCTAGTGAATCTCTTCTGCACCCCTCCAGTGCCAGTATATCCTTTCTCAAGTAAGGAGACTAAAACTGTACACAATACTCCAGGTGTGGCCTCACCAGTACTTTATGCAGCTGCAACAAAACCTCCCTGTTTTTAATCTCCATCCCTCTAGCAACTAAGGACAAAATTCCATTTGCTGCCTTAATTACCTGCTGCACCTGCAAACCAAGTTTTTGTGATTCATGCATAAGAACACCCCAGGTCCCTCTGCACAGCAGCATGCTGCAAATTTTTACCATTTAAATAATAGTCCATTTTGCTGTTATTCCTACCAAAATGGATGACTTCACATTTACCAACATTGTACTCCATCTGCCAGACCCTTGGCCACTCGCTCAAACTATCTATATCCCTTTGCAGACTTTGTCCTTTGCACACTTTGCTCTACCACTCATCTTCGTGTCATCTGTGAACTTTGACACACTATACTTGGCCCCAAATCATCAATGTAAATTGTAAACAATTACGGTCCCTGATCCCTGAGGCACACCACTTGTCACTGATAGCCAACCAGAAAAACACCCATTTACCCCCACTCTTTGCTTTCTGTCGTTAACCAATCCTCTATCCATGCTAATACGTTACCCATAACACCGTGCACCTTTATCTTATGCAGCAGCCTTTTGTGCGAAATCTTGCCGAATGCCTTCTGGAAATCCAGATAAACCACATCAACCAGTTCCACATTGTCCATCACGCTCATAATGTCCTCAATGAATTACAGTAATTTAGAACAAAGAAAAGTATAGCACAGGAACAGGCCCTTTGGCCCTCCAAGCCTGTGCCGATGATGATGCCTGCCTAAACTAAAACAGTCTGTGTGGAGTTTGCACATTCTCCTCGTGTCTGCGTGGGTTTCCTCCGGGTGCTCCGGTTTCCTCCCACAGTCCAAAGATGTGCGGGTTAGGTTGATTGGCCAGGTTAAAAAATTGCCCCTTAGCGTCCTGAGATGTGTAGGTTAGAGGGATTAGCGGGTAAAATATGTGGGGGTAGGGCCTGGGTGGGACTGTGGTTGGTGCGGACCCGATGGGCCGAATGGCCTCCTTCTGCACTGTAGGGTTTCTATGATTCTTCTTTCTATGAGTATGCCCTTACACATTCCGTATCCCTCCATTCCCATCCTATTCTTGTATTCGTCTAGTTGCCCCTTAAATGCCGCTATCGTACCTGCTCCCACCACCTCCCCAGGCAGCATGTTCCAGACCCTCTGTGTAAAGAAAACTTGCCTCGCACACCACCTCTAAACTCCTCCCCACGCACCTTAAACCTATGTCCTCTAGCACTTGACTTTTCTACCCCAGGAAAGAGCATCTGACTATCCACTCTGTCCATGCCACTCATAATCTTGTAAACCTCTATCAGGTCACCCCTCAACCTCCGTCGTTCTAGTGAGAACAAACTGAGTTTATCCATCCTCTCCTCATAGTTAATACCCTCCAGACCAGGCAACAGGTAAACCTCTTCTGTACCCTCTTCAAAGTATCCACATCCTTCTGGTAGTGTGGCGACCAGAATTGTATACCATATTCTAAATGAGGCCTAACTAAGGTTCTGTGAAGCTGCAGCATGACGCGTGAATTCTTATACTCAATGTCCCGACTGATGAAGGCAAGCATGCCGAGTATGCTTTCTTGACTACCATATCCACCTGCGTTGCCACTTTCAGTGATCGGTGGACATGAACGCCCAGATCTCTCTACCTGTCAACACTCCTAAGGGTTCTACCATTTAGTGTATAATTCCTACATGCATTGGATCTTCCAAAATGCATTATCACACACTTGTCTGGATTAAACGCCATTTGCCATTTCTCCGCCCAAGTCTCCAACCCATCCGTATTTTGCTGTATCCTCTGACAATTCTCTTCACTATTCGCAACTCCATCAATTTTTGTGTCATCTGTGAACTTACAAATCAGACCAGCTATATTTTTCTCCAAATCGTTTATACTACGAACAACAAAAGTCCCAGAACTGATCCATGTGGTACATCGCTAGTCACAGCCTTCCATTCAGAAAAGCACCCCTCTACTGCTACCGTCTGTCTTCTATAGCCAAGTAAGAAGTCTCACAACACCAGGTTAAAGTCCAACAGGTTTATTTGGTAGCAAATACCATAAGCTTTCAGACCAGGGCGGCACGGTAGCACAGTGGTTAGCACTGCTGCTTCACAGCTCCAGGGTCCCGGGTTCGATTCCCGGCTCGGGCCACTGTCTGTGTGGAGTTTGCACATTCTCCTCGTGTTTGCGTGGGTTTCCTCCGGGTGCTCCGGTTTCCTCCCACAGTACAAAGATGTGCGGGTTAGGTTGATTGGCCAGGTTAAAAATTGCCCCTTAGAGTCCTGGGATGTGTAGGTTAGAGGGATTAGCGGGTAAATATGTGGGGGTAGGGCCTGGGTGGGATTGTGGTCGGTGCAGACTCGATGGGCCGAATGGCCTCCTGCACTGTAGGGTTTCTATGATTTCTATGAAGCTGTGGGGGTTACTGATAATGTGACATAAATCCAACATCCCAGTTTAGGCCGTCCTCATGTGTGCGGAGCTTGGCTATCCGTTTCTGCTCAGCGACTCTGCACTGTCGTGTGTCAAGAAGGCCGCCTTGGAGAACGCTTACCTGAAGATCCAAGGCTGAATGCCCGTGACTGCTGAAGTGCTCCCCCACAGGAAGAGAACAGTCTTGTCTGGTGATTGTCGAGCGGTGTTCATTCATCCATTGTCGTAGCGTCTGCATGGTTTCCCCAATGTACCATGCCTCGGGACATCCTTTCCTGCAGCGTATCAGGTAGACAATGTTGGCCGAGTTGCAAGAGTAGGTACCGTGTACCTGGTAGATGGTGTTCTCACGTGAGATGATGGCATCCGTGTCGATGATCAGGCACGTCTTGCAGAGGTTGCTGTGGCAGGGTTGTGTGGTGTCGTGGTCACTGTTCTCCTGAAGGCTGGGTAGTTTGCTGCAGACAATGGTCTGTTTGAGGTTGCGTGGTTGTTTGAAGGCAAGAAGTGGGGGTGTGGGGATGGCCTTGGCGAGATGTTCGTCTTCATCAATGACTTGTTGAAGGCTCCGGAGGAGATGCCGTAGCTTCTCCGCTCCGGGGAAGTACTGGACGACGAAGGGTACTCAGTCCACTATGTCCCGTGTTTGTCTTCTGAGGAGGTCGGTGCGGTTTTTCGCTGTGGCGCGTCGGAACTGTCGATCGATGAGTTGAGCGCCATATCCTGTTCTTATGAGGGCATCTTTCAGCGTCTGGAGGTGTCTGTTGCGATCCTCCTTATCCGAGCAGATCCTGTGTATTCGGAGGGCTTGTCCGTAGGGGATGGCTTCTTTAACGTGTTTAGGGTGGAAGCTGGAGAAGTGGAGCATCGTGAGGTTATCCGTGGGCTTGCGGTACAGTGAGGTGCTGAGGTGACCGTCCTTAATGGAGATGCGTGTGTCCAAGAATGCAACCGATTCCGGAGAGTAGTCCATGGTGAGTCTGATGGTGGGATGGAACTTGTTGATGTCATCATATAGTTGTTTCAGTGATTGTTCACCATGAGTCCAAAGGAAGAAAATGTCATCGATGTATCTAGTGTATAGCATCGGTTCAAGGTCCTGTGTGGTGAAGAAGCCTTGTTCGAACCTGTGCATGAAGATGTTGGCATATTGAGGAGCGAATTTGGTCCCCATGGCTGTTCCGTGTGTCTGGATGAAGAACTGGTTGTTGAAGGTGAAGACATTGTGGTCCAGGATGAAGCGGATGAGTTGTAAAATTGCATCTGGAAACTGGCAGTTGTCGGCGCTGAGCACTGAGGCTGTTGCAGCAATGCCATCGTCGTGGGGGATGCTGGTGTAGAGTGCAGAGACATCCATTGTGACGAGGAGTGCTCCTGGTTCAACTGCTCCATGTGTGTTGAGTTTCTGTAGGAAGTCCGTAGTGTCGCGACAAAAGCTGGGCGTTCTTTGTACAATGGGTTTCAAGATGCCCTTGACATAGCCGGAGAGGTTCTCGCACAGGGCTCCATTGCCTGAAACGATGGGACGGCCAGGTGTTTGCGCCTTGTGTATCCTTGTGAGGCAGTAGAGATCTCCAACGCGTGGAGTACGTGGGATGAGAGCACGGAGGGTGTTTTGAAAGTCCGGATCAAAGGTTTTGATCAGAGTGTTGAGTTGACAGGTGTGTTCTTTGGTCGGATCGCCAAGGCCATCCCCACACCCCCACTTCTTGCCTTCAAACAACCACGCAACCTCAAACAGACCATTGTCCGCAGCAAACTACCCAGCCTTCAGGAGAACAGTGACCACGACACCACATAACCCTGCCACAGCAACCTCTGCAAGACGTGCCGGATCATCGACACGGATGCCATCATCTCACGTGAGAACACCATCTACCAGGTACACGGTACCTACTCTTGCAACTCGGCCAACATTGTCTACCTGATACGCTGCAGGAAAGGATGTCCCAAGGCATGGTACATTGGGGAAACCATGCAGACGCTACGACAATGGATGAATGAACACCACTCGACAATCACCAGACAAGACTGTTCACTTCCTGTTGGGGAGCACTTCAGCAGTCACGGACATTCAGCCTTGGATCTTCAGGTCAGCGTTGTCCAAGGCGGCCTTCATGACACACGACAGCGCAGAGTCGCTGAGCAGAAACTGATAGCCAAGTTCCGCACACATGAGGACGGCCTAAACCGGGATGTTGGATTTATGTCACATTATCAGTAACCCCCACAGCTTGCCCCCTGGACTTGCAGAATCTCACTAGCTGTTCTGTCTGGAGACAATACACATCTCTTTAACCTGTGTTTAATGCTCCCTCCACCCACATTGTCTGTACCTTTAAGACCTGGCTGGCTGTAGGGATTCACATTCTAATTAGTATTCTGTAACTTGATTTCTGTGTCTCTGTGCACTGAGAGCACATTTCCACTCCATCTGACGAAGGAGCAGCGCTCCGAAAGCTTATGGTATTTGCTACCAAATAAACCTGTTGGACTTTAACCTGGTGTTGTGAGACTTTTTACTGTGTTCACCCCAGTCCAACGCCAGCATCTCCACATCATGGCTTCTATAGCCAAGCCAGTTTTGTATCCATCTTGTCAGCTCTCCTTTGATCCCGAGTAACTTCACCTTTCGTACCAGTCTACCATGAGGTACCTTGTCAAAGGCTTTACTGAAGTCCATGTATGCAACATCCACTGCCTTTCCCTCATCTATCATCTTTGTCTCTTCTTTGAAAAACTCGGAACAAGTTAGTGAGGCATGACCTCCCCATCACAAAACCATGCTGTCTATCACTAATACTCACATTTGGAAACAAATGGACTTAATTGCTGTCCCTAAGAATCTTCCAATAATTTCCCCATCAGTGACGGGCTCACTGGCCTATAATTTCCTGGATTATTCCTGCTGCCCTTAAACAATGGAACAACATTGGCTATCCTCCAGTCCTCTGGAACTTCACCTGTAGGCAATGAGGACTCAAAGTTAAAAATGATCTGCCTTTCGTGAACCCATGTTGCATCTTCCCAATGGGACAATATCTATCCAGATGTCTCACTATTTCTTCCTTGATAGTAGATGCAAGCATTTTCCCCACTACAGAAGTTAAGCTAACCGGCCTATCGTTACCCACCTTTTGTCGTTGGTTTGGCCGCATTTGGAATACAGCGCCCAGTTCTGGTCGCCACACTACTAGAAGGACGTGGAGGCTTTAGAAAGAGTGCAGAGGAGATGTACCAGGATGTTGCCTGGTATGGAAGGGCTTAGTTATGAGGAGAGATTGGGTAAACTGGGGTTGTTCTCACTGGAAAGACTGAGGATGAGGGGTGCCCTAATAGAGGTGTATAAAATTATGAAAGGCATAGATAGGGTGAACGGTGGGAAGCTTTTTCCCAGGTCGGTGGTTACGTTCACGAGGGGTCATAGGTTCAAGGTGAGGAGAGGGAGGTTTAACACGGATATCAGAAGGACGTATTTTACACAGAGGGTGGTGGGGGCCTGGAATGCGCTGCATTCAACAGGGCCAGGGGATTTGTCTACCTTTAGCCCCATTAGTTTGCCCAACACTATTTCTATAGTGATAATTGTTTCTCAGTCCTCACCTGCCATAGCCTTCTTGCCATCAATTTTTGGCATGTTATTTGTGTCTTCTGTTATGAAGACTGACACACAATACCTTTTCAATGTCTCAGCCATTCCTCATTTCTTGTTGTTAAACCCCCTTCTCATCCTCTAAAGGACCAATGTTTACCTTACCACTCTTGTTCGTTTTACTTATTTGTAGAAACTTTTGCTGTTTTTATATTTTGAGCTAGTTTACTCTCATAATCTATCTTTCTTTTCTTTATAGTTTTTTTGTTGACCTTTTAAGATTTCTCAATCCTCTAGTTTCCCACTAATCTTTGCCACTTTGATAACTGGACACTTGGAAAATACTGATGCGATTGGCCAGGGTCCACATGGATTTATGAAAGGGAAATTGTATTTGACAAATCTGTTGGTGTTTTTTTTTTGAGGATGTGACTTGTGGCGTAGATAAAGGAGAACCAATGGATGTGGTGTATTTTTAGAAGGTCTTTAATTAGGTCTCATACGAGTAGTTAGTAAACAAAATTAAAGCAGATGGGATCGGGGATAATATACTGACATGGATTGGTTAACAGACAGGAAACAAAGTGGTAGAAAGGTGGAAATATGAGTTCTGAGGAGGATGCAGTGTGGCTTCAAGGGGGACTTGGGCAGGCTAAGGGAATGGTTAAGGACATGGCAGTTGGAATACAATGTGAATTAGTGTGAAGTTATCCACTTCGGTAGAAATAAGAAAGGCAGAGTATTTCCTAAATGGAGAGTTAGGGAACTGATGTCCAATGGGTCTCATTGTTTGAGTGCAGGTACCGCAAGCAATTAGGAAGGCAAATGGTATGCTGACCTTCATCACAAAGGGATTTGAGTACAGGAGTAAAGAAAAATGTCTTCTGCAATTGTATAGTGCTTTGGGAGACCGCAACTGGAGTATTGTGTATGGTATTAGTCCCCTTAATCGAGGAAGAATATATCATTGAGGGAGTCCAATGGAGGTTCTCTAGATTAATCCCTGGGAGGGCAGGATTGTTTTATGAGGCGGGATTAAGAAAGTTGGGACTGTGCCCTCAGGAGATTTGAAGAATGAGAGCTTGTCTCATTGAAACTTGCACAAAATTCTTACAAGGCATGGATGTGGATAGGAGTTTTCTCCTGGCTGATGAGTCAGAACCGGGAGGAGGAGGGGGGGGACATTCTCAAAATAAGGGTTAGGCCATTTAGGACCGAGGTAAGGAGGAATTCAAACGGTAAACCTTTGGAATTTTGTGCCCCAGAGGACTATGGAAGCTCAATCATTCAACATATTCAAGACAGAATTTTGGATACTGATGGCATCAAGGTATGTGGCCGTAGTAAGCAAGAATGGCTTAAAAGATCGATGATCAACCATGATGCGTGAATAGCTGACAGGCTGAATAGCCTACTCTTGCTCCTATTTCCGATGTTAATTTGTACTACTGCTTGAGCAGGGAGGTGATTGGATTGTCCGTAAAATTGTGGGAGCAGAATGTTTGGAAAGTGCTATTTCTTAAACGTGTACAATCCTATTTAATGAGGCTATTATAGAAACATAGAAAAACTACAGCACAATCAGGCCCTTCGGCCCACAAGTTGTGCCGAACACATCCCTACCTTCTAGACCTACCTATAACCCTCCATCCTATTAAGCTCCATGTACTCATCCAGGAGTCTCTTAAAAGACCCCATTGAGTTCGCCTCCACCACCACTGACGGCAGCCGATTCCACTCGCCCACCACCCTCTGTGTGAAAAACTTACCCCTATCATCTCCCCTGTACCTACCCCCCAGCACCCTAAACCTGTGTCCTCTCGTAGCAGACATTTCCACCCTGGGAAAAAGCCTCTGAGAGTCCACCCGATCTATGCCTCTCAACATCTTATACACCTCTATTAGGTCTCCTCTCATCCTTCGTCTCTCCAAGGAGAAAAGATCGAGCTCCCTCAGCCTATCCTCATAAGGCATGCTACTCATTCCAGACAACATCCTTGTAAATCTCCTCTGCACCCTTTCAATCTTTTCCACATCCTTCCTATAGTGAGGCGACCAGAACTGAGCACAGTACTCCAAGTGGGGTCTGACGAGGGTCTTGTATAGCTGCATCATTATCCCCGGACTCCTAAACTCAATCCCTCGATTGATAAAGGCCAGCACACCATACGCCTTCTTAACCACCTCCTCCACCTGCGGGGCCGATTTTAGAGTCCTATGGACCCGGACCCCAAGGTCCTTCTGATCCTCTACCGTACTAAGAGTCTTCCCCTTTATATTGTACTCCTTCATCCCATTTGACCTACCAAAATGGACCACGACGCATTTATCTGGGCTGAAGTCCATCTGCCTCTTGTCCGCCCAGTCTTGCACCCTATCTATGTCTCTCTGTAACTTCTGACATCCCTCCAGACTATCCACAACCCCACCAACCTTCGTGTCGTCGGCAAACTTACCAACCCATCCCTCCACTTCCTCATCCAGGTTATTTATGAAAATGACAAACAGCAAGGGTCCCAGAACAGATCCCTGGGGCACACCACTGGTGACCAACCTCCATTTAGAAAAAGACCCATCTATACCTACTCTCTGCCTCTTTTGGGCAAGCCAGTTCTGGATCCACAGGGCAGCAGCCCCTTGGATCCCATGCCCTCTCACTTTTTCCAGAAGCCTTGCATGGGGGACCTTATCGAACGCCTTGCTAAAATTATACATGCATGTTTGCATTGATATCCATTTAAGGTAGTTATGCATTAAACACCTTGAAGTTTCTCTACGTTAAAGACAATATAAAATTGCCAGTGGTGTTGTAGGTTGCGTTCTTGTGTCTGCAAACATTCCACAGTCAGTTTATATTTGTATACATTGGGGTTGCGCTTGTTTTTGAAGGTTACAGGGCAAGTTGAGAAGATTGTTTAAAAATGCACATGGAATTCTTGACTTTATTCATTGTGTAATAGAACATAACAGTACAGCACAGTACAGGCCCTTCGGCCCTCGATGTTGTGCTGAGCTTAGTCCGAAACCAAGATCAAGCTATCCCACTTCTTATGATTCTGGTGTGCTCCATGTGCCTATCCAATAACCGCTTGAAAGTTCCTAAAGTGTCTGACTCCACTATCACAGCAGGCACTCCATTCCACACCCCAACCATTCTCTGAGTAAAGAACCTACCTCGGTCATCCGTCCTATATCTCCCACCATGAACCTTATAGTTATGCCACCTAGTAACAGCTACATCCACCCGAGGAAATAGTCTCTGAACGTCCACTCTATCTATCCCCCTCATCATATAAACCTCTATTAAGTCGCCTCTCATCCTCCTCCACTCTAAAGAGAAAAGCCCTAGCTCCCTCAACATTTCCTCATAAGACCTACCCTCCAAACCAGGCAGCATCCTGGTAAATCTCCTCTGCACTCTCTCCAATGCTTCCACATCCTCCTTATAATGAGGTGACCAGAACTGCACATAATATTGGTGCTCTTAAACTCAAACCCCCTGTTAATAAACGCCAACAAACTACAGGCCTTCTTCACAGCTCTATCCACTTGAGTGGCAACCTTCAGAGATCTGTGGATATGAACCCCAAGATCTCTCTGTTCCTCCACATTCCTCAGAACCCTGCAGTTGACCCTGTAAATCCACGTTCAAATTTGTCCTACCAAAATGAATCACCTTGCATCTATCAGGGTTAAACTCCATCTGCCATTTTTCAGCCCAGCTCTGCATCCTATCAATGTCTCTTTGCAGCCTACAACAGCCCTCCACCTCATCCACTACTCCACCAATCTTGGTGTCATCAGCAAATTTACTGATCCACCCTTCAGCCCCCCCCTCCAAGTCATTGATAAAAATCACAGAAAGCAGAGGACCCAGCACTGATCCCTGTGGTTACCGCTGGTAACTGGTCTCGTGTCTGAAAATTTTCCATCCACCACCACCCTCTGTCTTCTATGAGATAGCCAGTTACTTATCCAATCGGCCAACTTTCCCTCTATCCCACACCTCCTCACTTTCTTCATGAGCCAACCATGGGGAACCTTATCAAACGCCTTACTAAAATCCATGTATATGACATCAACTGCTCTATCTTCATCTACTCACTAAGCTACCTCCTCAAAGAATTCAATCAAATTTGTGAGGCAAGACTTACCCTTCACGAATCCGTGTTGACTATCCCGGATTAAGCTGCATCTTTCCAAATGGTCATAAATCCTATCCATCAGGACCTTTTCCATTACTTCGGTGGTCGGTAAGTTGAGACTAACCGGCCTATAATTACCAGGGTCATTCCTATTTTCTTTCTTGAACAGAGGAACAACGTTCGCCACTCCCCAGTCCTCTGGCACTATCCCTGTGATGTGGAGATGCCGGCGTTGGACTGGGGTAAACACAGTAAGAAGTTTAACAACACCAGGTTAAAGTCCAACAGGTTTATTTGGTAGCAAAAGCCACACAAGCTTTCGGAGCTCCAAGCCCCTTCTTCAGGTGAGAAGGGGTTTGGAGCTCCGAAAGCTTGTGTGGCTTTTGCTACCAAATAAACCTGTTGGACTTTAACCTGGTGTTGTTAAACTTCTTACTGTGACTATCCCCGTGGACAGTGAGGACCCAAAGATCAAAGCCAAAGGCTCTGTAATCTCATCCCTTGCCTCCCAAAGAATCCTAGGATATACCCCATCTGGCCCAGAGGACTTATCGACCCTCGGGTTTTTCAAAATTACTAATACATCTTCCCTCGGAACATCTGCCTCCTCCAGCCTATCGGCCTGTATCCCATTCACATCCTCAAAAACATGGTCCCTCTCCTTGGTGAACACTGAAGAAAAGTATTCATTCATTGCCTCTCCTATCTCTTCTGACTCCATGCACAAGTTCCCACTACTATCCTTGACTGGCCCTAACCCCACCCTGGTCATTCTTTTATTTCTCACATAAGAGTAAACAGCCTTGGAGTTTTCCATGATCCGACCCACCAAGGACTTCTCATGCCCCCTCCTAGCTCTCCTAAACCCTTTTTTAGCTCATTCCTTGCGACCTTGTACCCCTCAAGCGACCCAACTGAACCTTGTTTTCTCATCCTTACATACGCTTCCTTTTTCCTCTTGACAAGACATTCAACCTCTTTTGTGAACCATGGTTCCCTCACTTGGCCATTTCCTCCCTGTCTGACAGGGATATGCCTATCAAGGACACGCAGTATTTGTTCCTTGAACAAGCTCCACTTTTCATTTCATTTGTGCCTTTCCCTGACAGTTTCTGTTCCCATCTTTTGCTCCCTAATTCTTGCCTAATCGCATCATAATTACCCCTCCCCAAATTCTAAACCTTGCCGTGCCGTATGGCCCTATCCCTCTCCATTGCAATAATGAAAGACACCGAATTGTGGTCACGATCTCCAAAGTGCTCTCCCACAACCAAATCTAACACTTGGCCCGGTTCATTACCCAGTACCAAGTCCAATGTGGCCCCACCTCTTGTCGGCCTATCCACATATTGTGTCAGGAAACCCTCCTGCACACACTGCAAAAACTGCCCCATCTGAACTATTTGACCTATAAAGGTTCCAATCAATGTTTGGAAAGTTAAAGTCACCCATGACAACTACCCTGTGATCTCCATACCTATCCATAATCTGCTTTGCAATTTCTTCCTCCACATCTCTTTTACTAATTGGGAGCCTATAGAAAATTCCTAACAACGTGACCGCTCCTTTCCCATTTCTAACTTCAGCCCATATTAGCTCCGTAATAGCAAGACTAAGTAATAGTACCTTGCTAAGTAATAGCAAGGTAGTTATGCTTAATCTTTCAAATAGACAGTTGGAGTATCTGAGATTTTAGGAAGCATGTGAAGGCCTCCGAGGAGGTGCTGAGGTTATTTGCTAGATTGGTGTCAGGAATGTGGATTTTTAATCATACGGAGGGATTACAGGAACAGGCAGAGCAGGTTTTGGGAACATTAAAATGAAGGGCTTTGATAGCGTCAATAAGGAGAAACTATTTCCAGTTGCAAAAGACTGGGTAACCTGAGAAAATAAGTTTAAGGTGACTGACAAAAGAACTGGAGGTGACATGAGAAATTCCGGAGTTTTCATGATCCGGAATGCGCTGCCTGAAAGGATGATGGAAGCATATTCACAGTAACTTTTAAAAGGAATTTGTATAAATAACTTCAGGGCTGTGGGAAAGGAGCAGGAGTGCGGCACTAATTTTCAAAGAGCTTTCGGAGAAATGATGGCCCAAGTGACCTCTCCTGTACTGTATAATTCTGTGACTCTAATCAAATATTTTGAGTGTTTTCCTGTATATTTTTGGATTAATTGTATACCCTGGAGGCATGTGAGAAATTTCAAGGGAACATTTGATGTTTAAGGCAATTTGAGGTTGACCAGCTAGTCCACAGAATATTAATTTAACTTGCATGTCTGTATTTGAACGAATTCTCATTGCTAGCTGGCAATATCATGACCCTCTTCATAACATCTCATAGTCAACACCTTTGTCAAGTCATCTTTTGGCTTTCTCAGCAGTGAAATTAGTCTCCTTAATACTGTAACCTTCCCATCCCTATGATAAGGAGCTGCTGAAAAAGTGAATCAATTATGTTGTTTTAATATCCTTAGTATAATAGAAAGTTGAAATCAAAATGCACTACTCTAATGCATTCCAGCTAAGGCCTTTACAAACTCGATTCCTTGTTTTTGTATTGTGCCTCTATACTGCTGCATCTAGTTTTAAAAAACATGTACTGTTTGCCTTATGGCCTTAATTACTTAAACTAGCATAGTTAATGTCTGTATTAACATACACTATGCCATATAGAAGTTTACCAGTTAAGGTCTTCCTGCTTGCCCACTACTTCCAAAATAAGACTTCATACTTTTTAAACGTGACCTACATCTGCCAGCCAGTATTGTCTATGCACTTGTGCTCACTCCCTGACTCTGCTGCACCCCTGCCTCCTGTTACACCTTGGTGTGCACACCTGCAACCCCAGCTCCTTGCTCTTGGTGGTTGCAGTTGCACCTTTTCAATTTTGAATATGTCCATTTCTATTTCAGCTCTGCAACAGACTGGAAGAGAAGCTGAAAGATCTTCTGCAGGGTAATATTAAAAGACTAAAAAGGTAAGACATTTGAATGATCTAACGTTTTAACAGCATTGCAAATGGAAGGTTGAATTAGATTTCGAGACCATGTACAGTGAAGCTGGCTGAGTTGTATTCTGATTGCTGCTAGACATGCTGGACTTTTCCAGCACTTTATTTTTATTGTTGCAAGATTTGATAACTTATGGGATGTACAATTAACAGGTCACCCACATTGATAGGTATTTCTCCAAGTTCCAATTAAACTTTCCACTGTTTCAGTGCCAAGTGTGACAAAAACTAGGAAACACTGACACAAGAATTGATTAAGGAGAGGTACATCCACATATTTATATATCCATATACTTGGTGTATCAAAACCTGGATCTCCTTAGATGAGTTTAAGCAACATAGGTCAAAGCGAAAAGGGCCAAAAGAGGACATGATGAAATAATGACTGTGCAAAGCAGTGAATAAACACAAAGAAAGGGGAAGCCATAGAGCAAGGATGACTGGAAATATACACGGAAATTTACTTATCAAGGGTCAGGGAATAGCAAGGTTACACGACTTTGCTCAGGCTTTGACAAAGATTGTGGAATGGGAAGACATAAGGAGGAGCTAAAGCAATACTACAAATGAAGTGGTAGCAGCAAAGCCACCAAACTTGAAGCTTTAAAGCTTGAAAGTTGAAGTCAAAGGAAATAGCAGAGGCTCTGTCAAACATTTAGAAGTTCCGTCAGAGAACCCGACTATTTCCTATGCAAGACCTTAAGTTTATAAAGGGATAGTTTATAAATAGACGACTGTTTTGCAAATTAGGATTGGAGTAACTTTTGGTTCAGAGTAAAAGGTTTTCCTCTCAGCGGGAGGAACGGGGATGCACATCGATTCCTTTCTCGGGTGAGGGTGGATAATATTGGCCTTTTGGGCATGGAGGGGGCACATTGAATTCTCTATATGCGGGTTATAGGTTTAGACAGCTAGCTCTTTAGTGCTGGATGTATTTCTGACCACTGCATTGTTGACTGCTTCTGCTCAATTTTCACACTTGAGATTGGCTTTATTGCCTTTCGAAAATGATTTGTTTAGCTTGTAGCTGCCAGTTTTTCTCAATGTACCTTTCTGGGTGAGTATTAACTTTATTCTGTATTATTATGGCCTCTAGCAACATACCCATGACTGTTAGGCTGACTGGTCTAAAATTGCCTCCTTCTCCCTTCATAAACTTGAGGTCTTGCATAGGAAATGGTCAGGATCTCTGATGCAACTTCTAAATTTTGTAATGTTTGACAGAGCCTCTGCTATTTCCTTTGACTTCAACTTTCAAGCTTTAAAGCTTCAAGTTTGGTGGCTTTGCTGCTACCACTTCATTTGTAGTATTGCTTTAGCTCCTTATGTCTTCCCATTCCACAATCTTTGTCAAAGCCTGAGCAAAGTCGTGTAACCTTGCTATTCCCTGACCCTTGATAAGTAAATTTCCGTGTATATTTCCAGTCATCCCTGCTCTGTGGCTTCCCCTTTGTTTATTCAGTGCTTTGCACAGTCATTATTTCAACATGTCCCCTTTTGGCCCTTCTGATCCTTTTCACATCTTGTGTATTATTAGCCTCCGCTTTGGCCTATGCTGCTTAAACTCATCAAAGAGATCTAGGTTTTGATATGCCAAATATATTTGTGGATGTATCTCTCCTCGATCAATTCTTGTGTCAGTGTCTCCTAGTTTTTGTCACACTTTGCACAGAAACAGTGGAAAGTTTAATTGGAACTTGGAGAAACACCTATCACTGTGGGTGACCTGTTAATGGTACATCCCATAAGTTACCAAATCTTGTAATAGAATAAATATAAACTGCTGGAAAAGTCCAGCATGTCTGGCAGCACCCATAGAGAGAAGAGTTAACGTTTAATTCTGTATGATTCCTCAGCTCTGAAAAAGTCATACAGATTCCAAACGTTAACTTTTTTTTTCTCTCCACCGAGGGATCTTGGGGTAATTATTCACAGACCCCCGAAGTCGGCAGAGCATGTGAATAAGAAAGTCAAGAAGGCATATGGGACATTTGCTTTCATCAGTTCTGGTATAGAGTACAAGAGCAAGGAGGTAATGTTGGAGTTGTACAGAGCATTGGTTAGGTCACAGCTGGAGTATTATGCTCAGTTCTGATCACCTCACTGTAGGAAGAAGGTGCTAGCATTAGAGGGGGTACAGAGGAGGTTCACCAGGGTATTACCTAGGATGGAACATAGAAACATAGAAAAACTACAGCACAAACAGGCCCTTTGGCCCCACAAGTTGTGCCGAACATGTCCCTACCTTCTAGGCCTACCTATAACCCTCCATCCTATTAAGTCCATGTACTCATCCAGGAGTCTCTTAAAAGACCCTATTGAGTTCGCCTCCGCCACCACTGACGGCAGCCGATTCCACTTGCCCATCACCCTCTGTGTGAAACACTTCCCCCTAACATTTCCCCTGTACCTACCCCCCAGCACCTTAAACCTGTGACCTCTTGTAGCAGCCATTTCCACCCTGAGAAAAAGCCTCTGAGAGTCCACCCAATCTATGCCTCAACATCTTATATACCTCTATTAGGTCTCCTCTCATCCTACGTCTCTCCAAGGAGAAAAGACTGAGCTCCCTCAGCCTATCCTCATAAGGCATGCCCCTCAATCCAGGCAACATCCTTGTAAATCTCCTCTGCACCCTTTCAATCATTTCCACATCCTTCCTGTATTGAGGCGACCAGAACTGAGCACAGTACTCCAAGTGGGGTCTGACGAGGGTCTTGTATAGCTGCATCATTATCCCTGGACTCCTAAACTCAATCCCTCGATTGATAAAGGCCAGCACACCATACGCCTTCTTAACCACCACCTCTACCTGCGGGGCCGATTTTAGAGTCCTATGGACCCGGACCCCAAGGTCCTTCTGATCCTCGACGGTACTAAGAGTCTTTCCCTTTATATTGTACTCCTCCTTCCCATTTGACCTGCCAAAATGGACCACTACGCATTTATCTGGGTTGAAGTCCATCTGCCACTTGTCCGCCCAGTCTTGCATCCTATCTATGTCCCTCTGTAACTTCTGACATCCCTCCAGACTATCCACAACCCCACCAACCTTCGTGTCGTCGGCAAACTTACCAACCCGTCCCTCCACTTACTCATCCAGGTCGTTTATGAAAATGACAAACAGCAAGGGTCCCAGAACAGATCCCTGGGGCACACCACTGGTGACCGACCTCCATTTAGAAAAAGACCCATCTATACCCACTCTCTGCCTCCTTTGGGCAAGCCAGTTCTGGATCCACAGGGCAGCAGCCCCTTGGATCCCATTCCCCCCCTTTTTCTAGAAGCCTTGCATGGGGGACCTTATCGAACGCCTTGCTAAAATCCATATAAACCACATCTACCGCTTTCCCTTCGTCAATGTGTTTAGTCACATTTTCGAAGAACTCCACCAGGCTCGTAAGGCACGATCTGCCTTTGACAAAGCCGTGCTGAGTATTCTTGAGCATACTAAACCTCTCTAAATGCTCATAAATCCTGTCCCTCAGGATCTTCTCCATCAGCTTACCAACCACTGAGGTTAGACTCACCAGTCGGTAATTTCCTGGGCTATCCCTATTCCCCTTCTTGAAAATAGGAACCACATCCGCAATCCTCCGGCACCTCTCCCGTCTCCATCGACGACGCAAAGATCATCGCCAGAGACTGCAGTCTCTTCCCTCGCCTCCCACAGTAACCTGGGGTACATCCCATCCGGACCCGGCGACTTATCTGTCTTGATGCCATTCAAAGATTCCAGCACAACCTCTTTCTTAAAGTCCACATACTCAATCTTTTCAGTCCATCGCAAGCCCGCAGTACATCCACCCACATCTGAGATATAAGGAGAGACTAAGGCTTGGACTGTTTTCTTTAGAACAGAGAAGGCTAAGGGGGATATGATTGAGGAGTGTGGACATGGTGGGTAGGGAGCAGCTGTTCCCCTTGGTTGAGGGGCAATCACGAGGGCATAGTTTTAGGGTGAGGGGCAGGAGATTCAGTGGGGATTTGAGAAAAACCTTTTTCACTCAGAGGGAGGTGGGAATCTGGAATGCACTGCCTAGAAAGGTAGTCTAAGCTGGAAACAAAACCTCAACAATATTTGGATGAGCACTTGAAATATCACAACATTCAAGGATATGGGACAAGCGCTGGAAAATGGGATTAGGTGCCTTGAGTGGTAGATATTGTCAGTGTAGACTCGATGGACCGAAGGACCTTTTCTGCGCAGTATGACTTTGTTGCCAGATCTGTGTTTTTCCAGCTTTTTGTTTTTATTTCCGATTTCTGACTTCCACCGTCTTTTGCTTTTACTTAAAATTTGTAGTGATCTCTGTCTGGATACTGTTAAACTAAGGCTCTGTCTGCCTGCTCAGATCACTTCACAAAGAATGTCTTGATCAATGTTGCTCTCAACCAACACCATTAAGAACTAATTCCAACAGATAACTTATTTTGTTTATCGTTGTGGAGCATTTGAGTGTCTGTATCAGTGACTGCACCTTTCTTTGGATGTGAAGTGCTTTGGGGGCATCCCAATTGATATAATGCATGGGAAAATAAATGCCAGTTAATTCATTTCCATGTTGCTTTCTGCAGGTTACCTGCTATCGTAAGAGGAGGAACCATTGATAGGTACTGGCCTACTGCAGATGGTCGGTTAGTTGAGTATGACATTGATGATGTTGTTTATGATGAAGATTCTGCATATCAAAACATCAAGATTCTCCATTCAAAACAGTTTGGAAATATTCTTATCCTCAATGGTGATATTAGTAAGTATTTTCTGATTCTAATTTGGAAATTGCAAGTTACAAAATGGTGTCCCATGTAGTTGTTGGGAGCTTGGTGGGAATCTTTGTAAACCAGTGAATAACCGGGAAGTAATTAGGAGTTATTTTGATTTGTCCTTGTACACCTTCCTGTTTCTTTGTATATTTTATTTCTTATAATTGTTTGTAGCTGTTTGATTGCTTGTTGGTGCTGAAGTACCTCATCTCAGCTGGTGTATCTGAAGCAGGATGGCAATTTGCTTCGGGGTACAAATGAGCAAGACTTGGCTGGAAATTTAGTAACCAATAATTGCTATTGATTAACCTGAGTTGCTGGAACAACATGAATGTGGATGTCAAGTGAACACAAGATGGGAATAAAATCCAGAAATGCTGGAACGGTGAAGCAGATCATGTTTGGGCATTTTTAAAGTTGCCATTTGCCTGTAATTTTAGAGAGCCTGATGGTGCTTGCAGTCTTGGTCTTTCCTGCTGGCAATCTAGGTGGAAGTCAGCACCTTTAGAGGAAAGGGAAAAATCTAGCCCTTGAGGTTCAATTGAATGACGGCACAATACCAGATTGTGGATTAAATGAAAGTATGATTCTGAGTTGAAGGGGCACAAATGGCAGACCTCAGCAGGATGGTATACTGCTGCTTTGCTTCTGTAATGTGTAACCTCTAACCCTACACTCATGTAAATTTACACAACCAGTGGTGATCTGAAAACATGCCTATTTCCAAGACATAAAATGCCGGGAGCATTCAGTGAGTTGGGCAGTAACTGTGGGGGAAGATGGGGCTAACATTTCAGGTCTATGTGGAAGATCTTAACAGATCGAGTAGCTTTTGGCCACTGTGTAAGTGCTTAGTACAGTTATTTATTTATGACGGCGCCTGTGACAGGGCAGCACTCCCTTACTACTCAGCTGATGTGTTAGCCTGAAATACTCAAATCTCTGGAATGGGGGTTTAAAACCATTCAGAGCCAACAACAGCACCACAAAGCCCATGGCTGAGACCTGGCTTAACAGCTGGTGTTATGCTTAAGAATTTATTTAATATATTTTACAGTAAATAATATATCTTTGTGTACACCCGTCTATTCCAGATTTAGGAGAGAGTGACCTTCCGTACACACAAGCTATAATGGGCAATGGAGCAGAGGACTACACAGGGAAAGAAATTCTTATCCTAGGAGGAGGAGATGGTGGAATCCTATATGAACTGGTGAAGTTGAAACCAAAGATGGTCACCATGGTGGAAATATCCTTTGTGCGTAACCTTGTCTGAAGTAGTTGTGTCCAAGGGCTCGTGTCTGAAGCTGGCGATTTTGGTTATAAGGTTAGAATAAAGAAGTTGGGGATTGTTCTCCTAGGAACAAAGGATTTTGAAGGGTAATTTGATAGAGGTTTACAGGCTTAGGGCAGGTTTTGATAAGTTAGATAAAGATGGTCCAAGGACTTGGGGACATACTTGATCTGCTCTCCAAATGAGAGGTATTCAAGATATTGTGGGGCCTGGACAGTGAATAGCGAGAGACTGTTCCAACTTGGGATTGAAAACGAGAGGGTAGAGAGTGAAGGAAATTGGCAAAAGAAGCAAAAATGACATCATGAAAAATGACATCATGAAAACCTCTTTGACACAGTGAGTGGTTAGAGTTTGGAATGCACAGCCTGAGAGTATGGTGGAGGCAGATTCAAGTCTGATGGTCCAAGGTCTAGGGGACATACATTTAAGGTTTTGGGCAAGAGATGCAGAGAAGATGTGAGGCAAAGCTTTTCACACGCAGCAAGTGGTAATGCCCACGTGAGGAGTGGAAGTGGAAACAAAAATTCCAAAAGAGAACTGGATGGGCACTTGAAGGAAATAAATATGCAGTGTGACGGCGGTCATTCGGGAATGGGATTAACTGAATTACTCTGCAGAGAGCTGGCATGGGCTCAATGGGTCAAAAGGCCTCCTGTGCGATAACTATTTCTAACATTCAAGCAAAAATTGGCTCAGTGACAGAAGCAAAGGTTATTGGTTAATGGATGCTTTTGTGACTGAAAATATGCTTCTGATGGGGCTCTCTAGGCCCCTGTTCTGTGTCCCTTTGTTTTGTAATCAACGATTTTGACTTAAATGTAGAGGGTGTGCTTAAGTTTTTAGATATAATGTGATCGTGAGGATGAAAGCTGTAGGATGCAGGAAATTATCAGTGGACTGCTCACATGGGCAGAAAAGAGACAAATGGACTTCCATTTGGCGAAGTTAATCAAGCAGAAGGCATTCTCTACATTATTAACAGAGGCAAAGAGCACAAGGTCTAGGAAATTATATCAAACTTGTATAAGGCACTGGTTCAGTCTCATGGAGTATTATGCCCTGATCTGGGTGATCTAAAGGCATTGGAGAGAGGTGCAAAAAGGATTGACGAGAATAATTCCAGGGATTCCCCAACAGATTGGAGAAGTTGGGACTTGTTCATCGGAGAAGGTATGGCTATGAGGAGATTTCTAATAGAACCTCCCTGCACTTGCATTTATGCCTTGGCATAACCTTCTGTTCTGTAACAATCCTGTGAAGTGTGAGGTAATGCATTAGGGGAGGGCAAACATAGAACAGTACAGTACAGGCCCTTCGGCCCTCGATGTTGTGCCGAGCTTTGTCCGAAACCAAGATCAAGCTATCCCACTCTCTGTCATTCTGGTGTGCTCCACGTGCCTATCCAATAACCACTTGAAAGTTCCTAAAGTGTCCGACTCCACTATCACAGCAGGCAGTCCATTCCACACCCCAACCACTCTGAGTAAAGAACCTACCTTGGACATCCCTCCTATATCTCCCACCATGAACCTTATAGTTATGCCACCTAGTAACAGCTACATCCACCTGAGGAAATAGTCTCTGAACGTCCACTCTATCTATCCCCCTCATCTTATAAACCTCTATTAAGTCACCTCTCATCCTCCTCCACTCTAAAGAGAAAAGCCCTAGCTCCCTCAACCTTTCCTCATAAGACCTACCCTCCAAACCAGGCAGCATCCTGGTAAATCTCCTCTGCACACTCTCCAATGCTTCCATATCCATCTTATAGTGAGGTGACCAGAACTGCACACAATATTCCAAATGTGGTCTCACCAAGGTCCTGTGCAGTTGCAGCATAACCCCATGGCTCTTAAACTCAAATCCCCCTGTTAATAAACGCAAACACACTATAGACCTTCTTCACGCTCTATCCACTTGAGTGGCAACCTTCAGAGATCTATGGATATGAACCCCAAGATCTCTCTGTTCCTCCACATTCCTCAGAACCCTGCCGTTGACCCTGTAATCTGCATTCAAATGTGTCCTACCAAAATGAATCACCTCGCACTTATCAGGGTTAAACTCCATCTGCCATTTTTCAGCCCAGCTCTGCATCCTATCAATGTCTCTTTGCAGCCTACAACAGCCCTCCACCTCATCCACTACTCCACCAATCTTGGTGTCATCAGCAAATTTACTGATCCACCCTTCAGCCCCCTCCTCCAAGTCATTGATAAAAATCACAGAAAGCAGAGGACCCAGCACTGATCCCTGTGGTACACTGCTGGTAACTGGTCATCATGATGTCTGAAAATTTTCCATCCACCACCACCCTCTGTCTTCTATGAGATAGCCAGTTACTTATCCAATCGGCCAAATTTCCCTCTATCCCACACCTCCTTACTTTCTTCATGAGCCGACCATGGGGGACCTTATCGAATGCCTTACTAAAATCCATGTATTTGACATCAACTGCTCAACCTTCATCTGCACACTTAGTTACCTCCTCAAAGAATTCAATCAAATTTGTGAGGCAAGACTTACCCTTCACGAATCCGTTTTGACTATCCCGGATTAAGCTGCATCTTTCCAAATGCAGTAAGAAGTTTAACAACACCAGACCAAAACTAAACAAGGGAAAGCGTAATAAATTGGATGATACCGAGTATATATGGAATAGAGGGATATTGAAGTGTAAGTCCACAAATCCTGGAAGTAGCAGATGGTTATGAAGTATGCAATACTTTGTTAACCAAGGCATAAAATGTAAGAGGGAGGTTCTACTAGAAATGTATAAAACACAAATAAGACCATGGCTAGCATACTATGACCAAATTTGATCACTGCATTAAAGGGAAGACATGATTGTACAGAGCGTGTGAAGGATATTCCCAAGGATGTTACCAGGAATGTAGAATTTTAGCTATTCAGCAAGGTTGCATTGGCTGGGGTTTCTTTGGAACAATGGAAACTGAGGAGAGATTTAATTGAGAGACTGAACTAGAGTGGCTAGGAAGGAGCTATTTCCATAGAATGGCTAGGAAGGAGCTATTTCCATATGCAGAAAATTACACACTTAAATTTAAAGCAATTGACCGAAGGATTAGAGGGGATTTGAAGTTAATTATTTTCACGGGGCGGTGGGGTATTGATTACATTTACGATTCCCGGCTTGGGTCACTGTCTGTGCAGAGTTTGCACATTCTCCCCGTGTTGCCCCTTAGTATCGGGGGAATGGCAGGGTAAATATGTGGGGTTACGGGGATAGGGCCTAGGTGAGATTGTTGTTGCTGCAGGCTTTATGGACCAAATGGCGGCCTCCTGCAGTGTAGAGTGTCTATGATTCTAAAACAGTGGCAGCACACCAAAATGGTGTAACCAGGCGATTGTTTAGCAACACCTTTTGCGAATCTGTTTGCAAAGCACCCTTTGTGTAGAACATCCTACACAAGGCACATCACTGGTGGAATCAAGCAGAAATGATCACTGACAGAACTTAGGATGGGTGAGCAAAAGCCTAGTCAAAGCAGTGAGATATAAGAAAAGCCTTAAAGGAGGAGGGGAAGATGGGGATGCAGAGATTTTAGGATAGATTTCCAGAGTGTGGGCCAGGCAGTATTTCCAAATGTCTTTTTTCCTTTCATGGGATGTGGGCAAGGCTGGAAATGCCAGTTTTTGCCCATCCCTAATTGCACTTGCTAAGCTTGCTAGAACATTTCAGAGGGCAATTGAGTCAATCACTCAGCAGCCTGCTCATTCGCTCCACCACTGATGCACAGTATCATCTACAAGATGACCTGCAGGAACTTACCAAGGTTCCTTCGACAGCATCTTCCAAACCCACAACCATCTGGAAGGACAAGGGAACACCACCAACTGCAAGTTCCCCTCCAAGCCACTCACCATTCTGACTTGGAAATGTATTGCTGCTCCTTCACTGTAGCTGGGTCAAAATCCTGGAACTCCCTCCCTAACAAAATGGACTACAGAGGTTCAAGAAGACAGCTTGCCACCATTAGGGATCAGCAATAAATGCTGGCTGAACCAGTGAAGTGCACATCTCAGTATGAAAAACATTGCTGTGGGTAAAGAGTCGCACACAGGCCGGGCAAGGACGGCAGATTTTTTTCTCTAAAGGCAGTAAGTGAATCCGATGGGTTTTTACCTCAATGATAGTTGCCATGGTCATCATCACTGAAAGAAGTCTAACACCACCAGGTTAAAGTCCAACTTTAACCTGGTGTTGTTAGACTTGCTGTGTTTACCCCAGTCCAACACCGGCATCTCCACATCATCACTGAAACCAGTTTTTAGATTCAGATTTATTAACTGACTTTAAATTCTACAATGTGGGATTTGAACCCATGTCCCCAGGGTTTTAGGCTGGGTCTTTGGATTACTACTAGTCCAGTGACATTACCACTACGCCACCGTCTGTTAGTGTCAGAATTGTCTGGAATGGAACAGCTTGATTGTTTATCCAGCTGGCTATTGGCTCGTCCAGATGAATCTACTAACGTTGTTGAGGAAAGTTTGAACTTGGGGGAAACCTGGGCATTTTCTTTCATTTCTTGCTAATCTTTCGTCAGTTTTTATTCAGCTATCATTCAAAAGAGCTTAATTTTTTTTGTTAGTGTGTTTTCAAATTCTATTCCGACCTTCCTTAACTTAAGTTGTACATTGACCAGATGGTGATTGATGCATGTTGCAAGCACATGCGCAAAACCTGTGGAGATGTTCTGGACAACCTGAAAGGAGATTGCTATCAGGTAAACCGGAGGGCACTGCTCGTATTTTCCCTCAACCTTCCAGTGAGATGATTAGAAAGTATCAGATGTCTGTTTCGACAATTAGTTGTCACAAGCAACTAGGCTGGTCAAGTCCTCAGTCAATTTTATAACTGTGCCAAACTAAAAGCAAAACACCGCAGCTGCTGGAAATCTGAAATAGAAACAGAAAATGCTGTTTAAAAAAAAACTCAGCCAGTCTGGCAGCATCTGTACAGACAAACAGTTGTCAGGTAACAATTCAGGACTAAAAGATGACCAGATTTGGAAACCTTCGATTACAGGAGAGATTGTGAGCTTAGTGAAAAAGGAGGAGGAGGCATACATGAATTTCAGGGAAATGAAAATGGATCAGGTTCTTGAGGAATACAAAGATAGCAGGAAAGAGCTTAAACAGGGACTTAGGACGGCAAAAAGGGGTCATGAAATGTCCTTGGCAGGCAGGATTAAGGAGAATCCTAAGGCTTTTTATGCGCATGTTAAGGTAGCTCAGAAAAGGGTGGGTCCACTCCAGGACAGTGGAGGGAATTTGTGTGGAGCCAGATGAGTGAAGTCCTTAACGAGTACTTTGCATTAGTATTCACAAAGGAGAAGGATGTGGTGGGTGGTGAGTGTAGAAAGGAGGATGTTGACATTCTAGGACATGTTGAAATAAAACGGGAGGAGGTTTTGAAAATAGGACCAATCCTATTGTGGGGGATATTGATACTTCATCGCAGGTATAAAAGGAAGGGGGCAGTGGGACAAGGGGGAAGAGCATCTGCCACCTGCAACAGCTCTTAGCTCAAAGCCTGCAAGTTCTCTTGATATACGCACTGACAAGTTTGGAGCCAAAGCTGTCTCCAAAAACACCAGGGGGAAAGAGAGAGAGAGACTTGCAGGTACCGGCAAGCAAAACCACCAACAGCAGAATTTACACTCCAGGAAGGCCAGGAGACCTACATCCAGCTAGCCAGTAGAATTTCCAATACCAGGGAGAGATAGAAACAGTTTTTCAGCCTGATGTCCGTACCCCTTTTAAACTCAAACTGCAACTAGCAGCCAAACTGGAAATGAAACCCTGAATTCACTGAAGCAAAGTGTCTGCACTGTCCTCTTCATGGTTTACAATACTTGCAAGTTTGGTGTTGTCAGCAAACTATGAAATTATCTTCTGCATGTCAAGATCTAGATCATTTATATCAGGAAAAGCAAGGGTCCCAATACTGACCCTGGGGAACAGCACTACAAACCTGTCTCCAACCTGAAAAATATCCATTGACCGTTACACTCTGCTTCCTATTATTCAGTCAAAGTTATATCCATGTTGCTGCTGTCCCCTTTATTCCATGAGCTATAACCTTTCTCTAATCTGTTGTCTGGCATTGTATCAAAGTTCATGTACATCATATCAACAGCATTGCCCATATCGATCCTTTCTCTTAACTCCTCAAAAACTCCAAGTTCAACACGATTTTCTCCTTGGAAATCCATGTTGCCTCTTCCTAATCAACCTACGTTTTTCCATTTAACTGCTAATTTTACCCCGAATAATTGTTTCTAGAAGCTTGCCCACTGATGTTAAATTGACTGTAATTGCTGGGATTGTTATTACGATGTTTTTTAAACAAGGGCATAACATTTGCAGTTCTCCAGTCCTCTGGTACCTCTCCTGAGTCTAGGGAAAATTAGAAGATAATGACCAGCACTCCTGCAATTTCTATTCTCACTTCCTTCAATATCCTTTAATGCATTTTATCCAGTCCGGGTGCCTTGTCAATTTTACCATAAGTCTCACAACACCAAGTTAAACTCCCAACAGGTTTATTTGGAATCACAAGCTTTCCGGGCACTGCTTGATATTAAGTGCTGATAGTCTATTCCGCACTTCTTCCTTATCAATTTTAAACCCTTCTATGGACTGAATTTCTTCATCTGTCACCATATCCTAGAATCATAGAAGAAATCATAGAAATCCTACAGTACAGAAAGAGGCCATTCGGCCCATCGAGTCTGCACCGACCACAATCCCACCCAGGCCCTACCCCCATATCCCTACATATTTTACCCGCTAATCCCTCTAATCTACGCATCCCAGGACACTAAGGGGCAATTTTAGCATGGCCAATCAACCTAACCCGCACATCTTTGGACTGTGGGAGGAAACCGGAGCACCCGGAGGAAACCCACGCAGACACGAGGAGAATGTGCAAACTCCACGCAGACAGTGACCCGAGCCGGGATTCGAACCCAGGTCCCTGGAGCTGTGAAGCAGCAGTGCTAACCACTGTGCTACCGTGCCGCCCCTAGATAACATCTACCTCCTTGGTAAAGACGGATGCAGTTACATTGCTTGGTGCAGTCTATAGACTTCCAACTAGTGAGAAGGATGTAGAAGAACAAATCTGCTGGGAACTTGGAGAGATGCAAGCATTATAGAGTAGTTATAATTGCTATAGAGTAGTTATCTAATTATCCGAATGTAGACCAGGACAGTTGTAGGGGCAAAAGCTCTTAGACTGTGTTCAGGAAACCTTTCGACAGCAGTGTATCCAGTCCAGCAAGGCAGGATGCAAGGACCTGGATCTTGGAAATGAGGTGGGCCAAGTAGATCAAGTGTCAGTGGGGGAACATTTAGGAGGTGATGGTGGTCACATCATAAGGTTTAGGCTGATAGAAAAAAAAGGCAATGCAGAGTAAAAATAATTAACTGGACAAGAGCCGACTTAAATGGGGCAAGAACTGAGCAAAAGCCCACGCAATCCCCATCCACTGCTGCTCTCCTCCATATAGTTAACTTGTTCATTCACTAAATAATTTCTCCTTTAATATTTTTCACTTGTAAATAAAAGGTGTGGCTATGGCATGGGCCCCAGTTATGGCTTTTTTTGTAGGTTATGTGGAACACTCCTTGTTCCAGTCCTACTCTGGTCCTCTCCCACAATTCTTTTTCCGTTATATCGATGGCTGTTATGGCTCTTGACTGGACCTCCAAAAGCTGATCAGTTTTGCTTCCAATTTCCACCCCCCTCTCACCTACACCTGGTTCATCTCCGACATTTCCCTTCCTTTCTGTGACCCCTCTATCTCCATTTCCAGTGATGGACTGTCCGCCAATGTTCGTTACAAACCCACCGACTCCCACACCTAATTCGACTACAGCTTCTCACACCTGCTTCCTGTAAGAACTCCATCCCTTTCTCCCAATTTCTCCACCTCTTATTGCTTCTGTTCCAGTTATATCACCTTCAAAAATGGCACTTCTGACATGTCTTTTTTTCCTTAGCTGAGGTTTTTCCCCACCACTGTTGTTGACAGGGCGCTCAAACAAGTTCAACGCACTCCCATACCTCTGCTGTCACCCCTTCCCCTCCCGCCCAGAACCATGGCAGGGTCCTCCTTGTCCTCAATTTTCACCGTACCAGCATCTGCATTCAAAGGATCATCCTCCACCACACCCAAATATCTCATCCCTTTTCCACTGCCTTGCAATTCCACTTCCCTTGCAATTGCAGAAGGTGCAACACCTGTCCCTTCCTCACTGTTCTTTCAGATGAAGCAGTGTTTCACTTGCACCTTGTTCAGTTTGGTCTACTGTATTTGCTGCTCCCAATGCGGTCTCCTTTACATTGGAGAGATGAATGCAGGCTGGGTGACTGCTTTATGAGATACCTTCACTCAGTCCTCAAGCATGACCCCCAACTTTTTTCTTGTTGTTTCAACTCAGCATCTTGCTCTCATGCCTGCATGTCATGCTGTGGCTTGCTGCAACGTTACAGTCTTCATTGAATTCAACAACTTTAACCTGTGAGCGCTCTCCTCCATCTTGACCCTTTTTTAAAATCCAAAATATTTTTATTGCAACACAAAGTCCCCCGACAGGGCCATCAGTCACTTTAATTTTGCTTTCACTGAGCACTGACCTTCGTTCTCCTATTAACACATTCTGCCCTCTTACCTTTTGCCACTATCAGCACCTTCTGTAGTCCTTAACACTGCCATTAACACTTCCTCTATCTTGTCTCCTACACACCTTTGTGAAATCTCTCCTAGCTCGCACACCTCACGCCTGCTATTTTGCTCCATCCCGACTAATCCGTCACATTTCTCCCCTCGTCTCACAAGAAGTCATACGGGCTTGAAATGCTAACTCTGTTTCCCTCTCTTTACTGATGCTGCCTGATTTTTCCAGCATTTTCTGTTGATCTACCTGCTTATAGTTATACTTTCATTCAAGTCTTTTATACAGTCTCATCAACTCGGCATTGGTCACATTCAATCCAGTCTTATCGCTTCTTGCTGATCTGTAGTCATGTGGTCACTTATCATCTGTAATCCATTCCATCACAGCCACAGGTTACTTTCATACAATCATCCCCCCCTCGCCTCAGCTCATTAATCTTCCGAATGTAAGCTGCTCTCTACAGGTACAAATCCATTCCTTCAGCATTTGTTTGTCTCAGCGTTTTGTCCCTTTCACACTCTGCAAACTCTTGACATCTCTCCTGCTATATGTTTCTCTTCCTGCAGAAACAGTTTCTATCATTGCAGTTAATGGTATGCACCCCTGAATCTCTCTCATCCTGCTTGTCAAGCACATGATCCCCCAAATAAGTAAAGCTGTTGGACATTTCTACCTCACCACATCGCATGTTTATGCAGCTTTCTTGAATCAAATGAAACCCCAATTTCACTTCATGGTGTGTTTCTTTAAGCCCTAGACCCACCAATTGGGATAATTTCCCACAAAAATGGATCCATGTGTCTGTGTGTATCAATTTCTCACCTCACATGCTACATATTTTGTGTCCATCTTCACAATAGAAGACAGAATATCCCGGGATTTTTGGGGAACAAAGGGTCCAATAAAAGCGAGGAACTTGAATGTAATTATTATCAGTAAAGTACTGGATAAATTAATGTGACTAAAAGTTGACAAATCTTCTTGATCTGATGACTTGCATTTTGAAAGAGGCAACTGGAGAAAATAGTTTTGATCTTCCTGAATTTCTTGGATTCTAGAATTTTCTCCATGGATCGGAAGGTAGCTTTTTGTTCGTAGGAGGGAGAGAGAAAACGGAACCATAGGCATGTCAGTCTGATGTCAGCTGTCAGCATTAGGCTGGAATCTATTATTGGGGAAATGGTCCCTGGTTTTATGAAAGGAAAATTGGATTTAACAAATTGCGTTTTTGAAGTGTAACTGAGGAATGAAGTCATATTTGACAAACCTATTGGAGATTTTTGAGGATGTTAAAGGGGAGTCGTGAATGTAGTGTACTTGGATGTTCAGAAGACTTTTCAAAAACTCAAAAGTTTTGGTTAGTTAAATTAGAGGACAAGGGATAGGAGGTAATATATGGCTGTGGAATAAGGATTAATTAATGGGCAGAAAACTGAAAAAATAAGCTGACCATTCTCACTGGAGTACGGAAGGATCAGTACTTAAAGGCCCCAGCTATTCACAATGTATATCAATGATTTGGATGTGGGGCCAAATGTAATATTTCCGAGTTGAGGAGGATGCAAGGAGGCTCATGGGGATTTGCATAATTTAAGTGAACGAGCCAGAACATGACAGGTGGAATATAATGTGAATAAGTATGAAGTTATCCACTTTAAAAAAAAACAAAGGCAGAGTATTTCTTAAATGGTGAGAAATTGGGAAATGTAGTAGTGCAGAGGGACGTGGGTGTCCTCGTCAATGTGTCACTAAATGCAAATACAGCAAACATTAGGAACACTAGTGGTATGTCAACCTTTATCGCAAGGGGATTTGAGTATAGAAGTAGCAAAGCGTTGTTTAAATAAACCCGTTGTTAGACTGCACCTGAAGTACTGAGTGCAGTTTTGGTCCCTTTACCTTGGGAAAGATATTGCTATTGAGAGAGTGCAACAGACTTGGTGTCGGAAAGTCAGGACTGTCTTATGAAGAGAGATTGGGCAAACTGAGCCCATATTCTCTAGAGTTTAGAAGAATAACAGGTGATCTCACTAAAACCTACAAAATACTTAAAGGGATAGACATGGTAGATGCAGGCAAGATGTTTCCTCTGGTCGGGGAATCTAGAGTCAGGGGACACCATTTCAAAATAAGGAGAAAGCCACTGAGGACCGAGATGAGGAGAAACATTTTTATACAGAGGGTTGTGAATCTTTGGCATTTTCTACACCAGAGAGCTATGGAAGCAGTCAGAATATGTTTAAATAGAGATTGACAGATTTCTAAATACCAATTATGTAAAAGGATGTGGAGATAGTATAGAAAAAGGTGTTGAAGTAGTTGATCAGCCATGATTGTGTTTAAAGGTGGAGCAGGCTCAATGGGCTGAATGGCCTACTCCTATGTAAACAGTATGGTGGGGGAGCCACTGAATGTTGTATACTTGGATTTTTGGAAGACTTGTGGGCGGCGCGGTAGCAGTGGTTAGCACTGCTGCTTCACAGCTCCAGGGACCTGGGTTCGCATCCCGGCTCAGGTCGCTGACTGGAGTTTGCACATTCTCCCTGTGTCTGCGTGGGTTTCCTCCGGTTTCCTCCCACAGTCCAAAGATGTGCGGGCTAGGTTGATTGGCCATTCTAAATTGCCCCTTAGTGTCCCGGGATGCATAGGTTAGAGGGGTGAGTGGGTAAATATGTAGGGATATGTGGGTAGGGCCTGGGTGGGATTGTGGTTGGTGCAGACGCGATGGGCCGAATGGCCTCTTTCTGCACTGTAGGATTCTATGATTCTATAAGACATTTGGTAAATTGCTACACAAATGCATGGGATTGGGCAAATATGTTGGCATGAATTGAAGATTTGATAGCAGCCAGAAAATAGACCAGGAATGAATAACTCATTTTCAGAATGGTGTGAATGCACTCACTGCAGTGAGAGCGATCTCTTGGATCAGTGTTTGGACAGTGGCTATTTATAATCTACACCAATGACTCTAATGAGGAAACAATATAATATATCCAAGTTTGCTGATGATACAAACCTATCTGGGAAAGTAAGCTGTGAGGAGGATATAAACAGGTTAAGGCAAGAAGGTATAATGTGAGAAAGATTTGAAAGTATTGTATCCACTTTGGTAGGAATAATGAAAAGCAGAATGTTTTAAAATGTGAGACACTAATGCATGTTGGTATTTGTAGAGAATTAGGTGCCCAGAAAGTTAACATGCAAGTTCAGCAAGCGATTAGGAAGGCAAATTAAATATGGGACTTTATTGCAAGGGTGACAGTATTGAATTAAGGATGTTGTGCTGCAACTATACACAGCTTTGGTAAGAAACCTAATGGAATGCTATTCTTTATTGTGAGAGTAATTGAATGTAAAAATATATATGTTACGCTTCAATTTTACAGCGGGTTGACCATAGTTAGAATACTGTCTCATTTGGAAAGGACAGAAATGTGTTGGAGGCAGTTCAGAGGAGGTTGAGTAGATTAATGCTTGGGATGAGCAGGTTATCTTATGAGGAAAGGTTGGACAGGTCAGGCTTGTTTCCAGTGGTGTTTTGAAGAATGAGTTACTTGATTGAAGCAAAAGATCCTGAACGGCCTTGACAAGGTGGACGTGGGAAGGATGTTTCCTCTTGTGGGTGAATCCAGAAACGGGGCATAGAATAGAATCCCGACAGTGCAGAAGGAGGCCATTCGGACCATTGAGTCTGCACCAACCACAATCCCACCCCGGCCCTATCCCCATAACCGTGCTTATTTACCCTACTAACCCCCGACCCTAAGGTGCAATTTAGCATGGCCAATCAACCTACCCTACACATCTTTGGACTGTGGAGGAAACCGGAGCACCCAGAGGAAACCCACGCAGACACGGGGAGAACGTGCAAACTCCACACAGTGACCCAAGTGGGAATCGAACCCAGATCCCTGGCGTTGTGAGGCAGCAGTGCCACCGTGCAGCCCACAGGCACTTTGAAAATTAGAGGCCATCCTTTTAGGACAGGTGAAGAATTTTTTTCCTGAGGGTTGAGAGATAGTGGAGGTGAGAGTCACTGAATGTTTTTAAGGCAGAGATAGATAGGTTCTTGTTAGGCAAGGGAATCAAAGATTATCAGGGGTAGATGGGAATGTGGAACTTGAAGAACTTTGAATGGCAGAGCAGATTCAAGGGGCCGAATGGCTACTCCTGGTCCTGTTTCATAGAACCATAGAAAATTACAGCTCAGAAACAGGCCTTTTGGCCCTTCTTGTCTGTGCCGAACCATTTTTTGCCTAGTCCCACTGACCTGCACTTGGACCATATCCTTCCACATCCCTCTCATCCATGAACCCGTCCAAGTTTTTCTTAAATGTTAAAAGCATTTACCACTTTATCCGGCAGCTCATTCCACACTCCCACCACTCTCTGCGTGAAGAAGCCCCCCCTAATATTCCCTTTAAACTTTTCTCCTTTCACCCTTAACCCATGCCCTCTGGTTTTTTTCTCCCCTAGCCTCAGCGGAAAAAGCCTGCTTGCATTCACTCTATCTATACCCATCAAAATCTTATACACCTCTATCAAATCTCCCCTCAATCTTCTACGCGCCAGGGAATAAAGTCCCAACCTATTCAATCTCTCTGTAACTCAGCTTCTCAAGTCCCAGCAACATCCTTGTGAACCTTCTCTGCACTCTTTCAACCTTATTTACATCCTTCCTATAACTAGGTGACCAAAACTGTACACAATACTCCAAATTTGGCCCCACCAATGCCTTATATAATCTTAGTAAGAAGTTTAACAACACCAGGTTAAAGTCCAACAGGTTTATTTGGTAGCAAAAGCCACACAAGCTTTCGAAGCTCTAAGCCCCTTCAGGTGAGTGGGAATTCTGTTCACAAACAGAGCTTATAAAGACACAGACTCAATTTACATGAATAATGGTTGGAATGCGAATACTTACAACTAATCAAGTCTTTAAGAAACAAAACAATGGGAGTGGAGAGAGCATCAAGACAGGCTAAAAAGATGTGTATTGTCTCCAGACAAGACAGCCAGTAACACTCTGCAGGTCCACGCAACTGTGGGCGTTACAAATAGTGTGACATGAACCCAATATCCCGGTTGAGGCCGTCAGCGTGTGTGCGGAACTTGGCTATCAGTTTCTGCTCAGCGACTCTGCGCTGTCGTGTGTCGCGAAGGCCGCCTTGGAGAATGCTTACCCGAATATCAGAGGCCGAATGCCCGTGACCGCTGAAGTGCTATGCAGACGCTGCGACAACGGATGAATGAACACCGCTCGACAATCACCAGGCAAGACTGTTCTCTTCCTGTTGGGGAGCACTTCAGCGGTCACGGGCATTCGGCCACTGATATTCGGGTAAGCGTTCTCCAAGGCGGCCTTTTTAGCCTGTCTTGATGCTCTCTCCACTCCCATTGTTTTGTTTCTTAAAGACTTGATTAGTTGTAAGTATTCGCATTCCAACCATTATTCATGTAAATTGAGTCTGTGTCTTTATAAACTCTGTTTGTGAACAGAATTCCCACTCACCTGAAGAAGGGGCTTAGAGCTTCGAAAGCTTGTGTGGTGTTGTTAAACTTCTTACTGTGTTTACCCCAGTCCAACGCCGGCATCTCCACATCATTATATAATCTTACCATAACACTCCAACTTTTATACTCGATACTCCGATTTATAAAGGCCAATGTACCAAAGGCACTCTTTACGACCCTATCCACCTGTGACGTCACTTTTAGGGAATTCTGTACCTGTATTCCCAGATCCCTCTGTTCAATTGCACTCTTCAGAGTCCTACCATTTACCCTGTACGTTCTACTTTGGTTTGTCCTTCCAATGTGCAATATCTCACACTTGCCTGCGTTAAATTCCATTTGCCATTTTTCAGCCCATTTTTCTAGTTGGTCCAAATCCCTCTGCAAGCTTTGAAAACCTCCCTCACTGTCCACTCCACCTCCAATCTTTGTATCATCAGCAAACTTGCTGATCCAATTTACCACATTATCATCCAGATCATTGATATAGATGACAAACAACAATGGACCCAACACCGATCCCTGCGGCACACCACTCGTCACAGGCCTCCACTCAGAGGCAATCCTCCACAACCACTCTCTGGCTTCTTCCATTGAGCCAGTGTCTAATACAGTTTACTACCTCCCCATGTATACCTAACGACTGAACCTTCCTAACTAACCTCCCATGAGGGACCTTGTCAAAGGCCTTGCTGAAATCCAGGTAGACAACATCCACCGCCTTCCCTTCATCCACTTTCCTGGTAACCTCCTCGAAAAACTCTAATAGATTGGTCAAACATGACCTACCACGCACAAAGCCATGTTGACTCTCCCTAATAAGCCCCTGTCTATCCAAATATTTGTAGATCCTATCCCTTATCACACCTTCCAATAACTTGCCCACCACCGACGTCAAACTTACTGGCCTATAATTTCCCGGATTTCTTTTGGAACCTTTTTTAAACAACGGAACAACATGAGCCACCCTCCAATCATGCGGCACCTCCCCTGTGAATACTGACATTTTAAATATGTCTGCCAGGTTCAACACTAGCTTCCCTCCAGGTCCATGGGAATACCCTGTCCGGTCCTGGGGATTTATCCACTCTGATTTGCCTCAAGACAGCGAGCACCTCCTCCCCTTTAATCTGTAAAGGTTCCATGACCTCCCTACCTGTTTGCCCTATTTTTGTCGACTCCATGCCCATTTCCTCAGTAAATACGGATGCAAAAAAACCATTTAGTATCTCCCCCATCTCTTTTGGTTCCATACACAGTCTACCACTCTGGTCTTCAAGAGGACCAATTTTATCCCTCACTATCCTTTTGCTCCTAACATTCCTATAGAAGCTCTTTGGATTTTCCTTCACTCTGTCTGCCAAAGTAACCTCATGTCTTCTTTTAGCCCTCCTGATTTCCCTCTTAAGTAGCTTCTTGCACTTTTTATACTCCTTGAGCATCTGATCTGTTCCTTGCTGCCTGTACATTTCATACAACTCTCTCTTCCTCTTAATCAGTGTTACAATCTCCCTCGAGAACCAAGGTTCCTTATTCTTATTTACTTTGCCTTTAATCCTGACAGGAACATACAAACTCTGCACTCTCAAAATTTCTCCTTTGAAGGCCTCCCACTTTCCATTTACATCCTTACCCGAGAACAGCCTGTGCCAGTCCACACTTCCCAGATCCCTTCTCATTTAATCAAATTTGGCCTTTTTCCAGTTCAGAACTTCAACCCGAGGACCAGATCTATCCTTATCCATGATCAGGTTGAAACTAATGGCATTATGATCACTGGATCTAAAGTGTTCCCTCACACTCCCATCCATCACCTGCCCTAACTCATTTCCCAATAGGAGATCCAATATCGCATCCTCTCTAGTTGGCACCTCTATATACTGATGTAGAAAAGTTTGTACAAGACCATTCATAAACCATACATGTGGAATACTGTGTATAGTTTTCAAGAACCATGTCTTCAAGAAAGATGTCTTTGTCTTGGAGGGTGTATGACCAAGGTTCACTCGATAGGTCAACACTCATCCTACGAATCAAGGTGAGATTAAGGAGATTAGACCTGTATTTTTTGAGTTAATCTCTCAGAAATATAAAGTTCTTCAATGGCTTGAGAGAGTGGTGGTTCTCCCCTGGCTGGGGAGGACTAGGGGTAATAGTCTCAAGATAAGGACTGAGATGAGGAAAGGTCTCTTCATTCAGCGTTGTGAATCTTTGAAATTCTCTGCCCCAGAGAGCTATGGATGCTCGGTCATTAAGAATATTCAAGATAGACATTGATTTTTTGGGGGCACTATAAGAGAACCAAGGGATGTGGTTCAGTTGAGAAAGTGGAGTTGATGTAGAAATTTAACCATGGTCTTACTGAATGACAGCAGATTTGATGATCCATATGACTGACCTCTCCTATTTGCATGTGCATTTGTTCAAAAATGGTAATTTTTCAGGTCTTGGTTGAAGATTGCGTTCCTGTATTGAAGACATATGCTGCAGAAGGAAGGCTGTTTGATTATGTCATTAATGATCTAACAGCGGTTCCTATCTCTACATCTCCAGAAGAAGGTAAATATGATAATCCATTTTATATGTCATTCTAGTTATTCAATTTTCAATTCTATAATTTCTGTTCTGATTGTCTACATTGGTTTTATTCCAAATCATAGGTCCCTGAAAAATACAAGTGATCTTGTCTTTGTTGAAAATGGTTTAATTGTATACCTTGTTGCAGTTGCAGCATGTGGGTATGTTCTGGTTATTTGTGGGTAGTGAAATATGCTGGTGCACAAGTCTTGTGATTTTTGTCACTGTGATCAGGTTTCAGTATTTATACTCTCAGCACAAGGCTGGTTATAAACATCACTGATATTGGAAACCATTTGAATATGCTCTCAATTGAAAGAGAACTCTGAGGAAAATCATGTAGTACTGGTTGAGAGTAACAAAAAGAAGCACAGTTGTCTCGATTGAGATTCCATGAACTGATTTGAAGTGTTGCATAATTTGAGAAGGGTACAGAATATAAATATGATGCATGTAGATTAGAAAAGGACATGGGAATAATTTGAATAGAAAACACCCATGAAGACTTCAGATGTTACATTTTCATATCTGTTGTGTCCTCTGCATAAATACCCATTAAGACTGTTCTGGATGGGCCTTGCAGCAGCAAAGGGAGCTGACCTTGGCAGAAGCTGCAAACATTTGAAGCTGCTCCCTGTGCAGCACGAGTCTGATGACTGAATCGGAGGTACTCATACTTTTCAAATGTGCAACCCTGGGAAAGTGAAGTCGAAGTGATGGACGATCCAATGTCACTGGAAACTTTTTTGAATGGCCCCTGATCCTTTGCTTCAGTGGCTGATGAATTTAAGATCGAGGAATCAAAGGTTTACCCTGTTCGGCACACCATAGAGGATGACATTGCAACACTCCTGGCAGGAAGTAGTAGCCAAGCTGATGCACTTTACTTATGTGGCCTAGTGTTCTTTGAGATCTGGCGTGGTGTAACGGCCCAAGATTTGATGACGCAAGAGGTTTGCCTATCAGCATGGCCGACATTTCCTGCCTGTCTAATCCCTCAGCCTTGTATCTTATGCACACTTATACAAACCACAAAATTTAAAGCATATGTTCACACACCTACAACGAGTAGCATCAAATATACTCAGATATTCCCAGTTTCCAATGCTGCCCCCTGTGATGAGCCGATGTGTTCAAACACATCATTAAAGGCAACTCTAATCATATACAAAACAACTGCAATATTGTAAATGCAGGTCCAATTAAATCCACAAGGGTTAAAGGGTATTGGGTGTAAAATTGTCTCAGCAGGAACACATTGCTCTTGGAATCAAAAGCAAATGATTTGCAAAATCCCACAAATCGTGATGTGCTAATGACCAGATAGTCTGACTTTCAGTGATATTGGTTCAGGATAAATATGTTGTATTTATTTCTGCAACAACATTAAGGGAGGCACTTCCTGCACATGCTCAGTTGCAGTCATAGTGTCACCATCAGAGCATCAACCGGCAGCTTTAAAACATGCAAGTTGACTTGACATAGACTAACAATAAAGTTCAAGTTACCCATATTTAGGCCTATGCAGTCCTTAACCAATTGCAAGTTTTAGCATCTAGCCCACGTTTCATTTAGTAATTGTAAAACATGCTTCTGATGAGTCAGTGAATGAAGATATATAAGGAAATGTGGTGTTCCTCAGGGATCATAGAACATAGAAAAGCTACAGCACAAACAGGCCCTTTGGCCCACAAGTTGCGCCGAACATGTCCCTACCTCCTAGGCTTACCTATAACCCTCTATCTTACTAACTGGCGGCACGGTAGCACAGTGGTTAGCACTGCTGCTTTACAGGGCCCCGGGTTCGATTCCCGGCTCGGGTCACTGTCTGTGTGGAGTTTGCACATTCTCCTCGTGTCTGCGTGGGTTTCCTCCGGGTGCTCCGGTTTCCTCCCACAGTCCAAAGATGTGTGGGTTAGGTTGATTGGCCAGGTTAAAAATTGCCCCTTAGAGTCCTGAGATGTGTAGGTTAGAGGGATTAGCGGGTAAATATGTGGGGATAGGGCCTGGGTGGGATTGTGGTCGGTGCAGACTCGATGGGCCGAATGGCCTCCTTCTGCACTGTAGGGTTTCTATATTCTATAATTCTGCAGGGATTGCTGGTGATGATCGGGGCAGAAACTTCGGCTGTTATTTATTATTTCATCACCTCCATCCATTGACTTCGCTGAGATTAGTTAACTCGGCAGATGTCAAACAAAGAACAATACAGCACAGGAACAGGCCCTTCGGTCCACCAAGCCTGCACCGATATGTGGTTTCCAACCCCTGTCAGACAGCTCCTTGTCTGAATTGCTCAGGTGCTTAATGAGGCAGTGGGGAGGATTTGCTCCCTTTTTTATCCTACAGGCTCTACTTTGTCACTTGTTTTGCTGGCTGGTCAAGTTGGGTCTGAATTAAACAGCAGCTTTTACAGTTGCAAAGCCATTTACAGTCCAGCTTTAGCATTAGGATTGATGGTGTAAATCAACATCTCTGCTTTCATTGGGAATGGACAATGTACCAGAACCTGGGTGTTTGAAGTGAGCTTTGTGCAGCTGTTGGTAACTTTGCTGTGTCAAGGGAACGTAAATACACAGGAGCATAAGAAATAGGAACAGACCTACCCCTTCAGCACTTCAGTCCCAAGCAATTGAAGGCAAAGTCACCAATGGTAAAGCAACAAAGAGCTAAAATTGGAAAACCAGAATGCAAATTTTAAAATAAAAGGTACTGCCAGACCAGGAGTCACTGTTGGTCAACGAGCACGGTGGTGGTGGGGAATGGGACTTGGTGCGAGTTAAGACATGGAGAGTAGAGCTTTGGTTGAGTTTATGGAAGGAAGAGAGCATTAGACAACCCAGTCTAGAGGTAACTAAGATGTGGAGTTGCCGGCGTTGGACTGGGGTAGGCACAGTAACACCAGTAGTCTCACAACACCAGGTTAAAGTCCAACAGGTTTATTTGGTCGCATGAGCTTTTGGAGCGCTGTTCCTTCATCAGGTGAGTGCCTAGAGGTAGCTAAAGCATGGATGAGGGTTTCTACAGCAGATGGACTGAGGCAGACATGGAAATGGACAATAATGTGAAGTGGGTGTAGGAGGTCTTGATGGGAAGGATATGAGGCTGGAAGCTCAACTCCGTCTAGAAGAATGCTGAGGTTGCAGCTGGTCTGGTTCAGCCTTAAGTAATGGCCAGGGAGGGGCAGCTCAGTCTGTGGTTAGGGAACAGTGCTTTTACAGTCTGCAGTGGTTCATCATTCTGTCTTTTATTTTGTCTTTGCCTTTTGTTTGCGCTTTAATGAACTCAATCTTTTAGTTACAGTGTAACACATCTCTTTCTGCCCCAGAATCAACATGGGATTTTCTGCGACTTATTCTCGACTTAGCTGTGAAGGTTTTGAAACCCACTGGAAAGTACTTTACACAGGTAGGGTAATCTTGCTTTTCCCATTTCTGTTCCGTTCATAGCGACAATAAGCATATATGAATGAGTAATTGACCATTGAGTCTAAATATGAATAATGTCGCTAAAAGGAGGTTATTGGATGTGTGAAGTTACTTTCTATTAACAATTGGCATGTTCAGAGAGGGATTCTCCATCAAAGATCTTCTCATTTCACCCATATTGGGGGACAGGCCTTGAATTTCTGTTTGATTATGCTAGTTTATTCGATGTAATTCCTGTGCAGGACATTTTAATTTCTACCATCTTTCACACTTGGGCACCAGGGCACTGATAGATTTGGGAAATGTTCAGTAATTTAAAATCGGTGCTGGATTGACACTATGCGCCCCCCCCCCCCATGCCAATGCCACACTATGATGTCACCACAAGAACATGTTCTTGAGTCACATGAGCAGTCTGGGAATGGAGGGATACAAACGAATGGTCTAGTTGGACCAATGAGCGGCACAGGCTTGGAGGGCCGAAGGGCCTGTTTCCTGTGCTGTACTGTTCTTTGTTCTTTGAGTGGTCAACCTCACTAGAGTACATCTTTCAACGCAGTACTTTGGTAGCTAAGGGTCTGAAGGTATGCTCTGGGACAGATTTATTTCTCTCACTACCTTTTAACATAGTTTTTATTTACCAAATCAGTTTCACTTTTTAACCAAAGAATTATGACTATTTTTGCTCCCCTTCTCTCATCCCTGGATCATTTAAGTAACAGAGCATGGATATTGATACTGACAGTGTATGTTACTGAGATGGTAATTATGGTGTGTAGCCAGACACCAGTGATCTGTACTTCTAACTGGAAACACTAATGATCTTTCATGCATTGATTTATGTTTTGTTAGAAGTTTTCGATTATCCACATTAGTGGGCTGTAGTTTATCACCGTGATTTCGACACACTAAGGGCTTCTAGTTTCAATTGGCAGTCATCAGAGGGGTTAGTGGACCATTAGAATACTGAGAACTGCAGATTCCAAGGAGAAATTGCCTGGAATTCTGAGTTTTTCTTTAATTCTGCCTCCGGTGGGAGACACAGATCTGTGATACATCCTTGCAAGATTTCCTTTAACAGTTTATAAGTCCGTTTGGAAAACGTTTTTACATAAGTTTAGTTTTCCTGCCTCTGCATGGAACAGTGCCACTGTTGTCATCGTTGTGGCTACTGTCCTGTTCATGGTGCCCATCCCTTGCCAATCCTGCTTGCCATTTTGCATGGGAAGTGAGGAAGCAAGGGCACATGGTTTGGGAGTAGGGTGGCAAGTGGGTGGTGAGCAGGGCAGTGAGCAAGGCCCAGCTGAGGCAGCATGCAGAGCAGCAAGTGAGGTGACAAGGGGTTGGGAATGGGGCAGCAATTGGCTGGCATTCAAAACCGTGTTTTTTGCAGATACTGCTGCATCGCTGGCAGACACTGTCACTGCACGTATGATGAGTGCATCTCCTGAAATTGTGGTAGCCGTGAGCACAGCTTTTTTTTTTACTGAGGGCTCCACAGAGGCCATTTAATGCATTACTGCTAATGTGCACCAGGTGGCAACCAGTCCATACAGTAATGTTGAGCGAACATCTTGTGATATACAATCACATGTTCCGAACACATCAGGTTTATATCATGTAGTTATATTTACTTTGATATCTTAGTCCGTTCATAAATACATAGTTAGCTTCTATATGTTTGATTATTTTTATTCACTTCCCATTTTGCAAAGTGTTTGAAAATCAAGGCCTGCCTGCCTGCCTGGAAGAATGGAAAGAATCCCATTGAACTATTTGTAGATGAGCAGGGCGGTTTTCCTCAGTACAATTCTCTGGTTTGGGGCCTTGCTGTGTGCCTAACTTCTTGAATTACATCAGTGATGACATTTCAAAAGTACTTCTTTGGCTGTAAAGCACTTTGGGGTGCCATGAGAGGGGTACTGAGGTGCTGCATAAGTGAAGTCTTTACTGAGACAAATGTTTATCTAACTCTGTGTTCCTGCTTTTTAAACTTCTTTCCCAGTGCACTCTGAGGAAGGGGAAAAAGGGTTCAGTGTTCCATTGGAGCAATTCTTTTTCTTTGTAGCAGTAAGTTATATGGAGGGGATGGAAGTGAAGGCAGTGCAATGTACCTCCTGCAGAATGTTTGAGGTGAGGGACACCGTCAGTGTCCCTGCTGATTACACCTGTGGGAAGTGCACCCATCTGCAGCTCCTCCAAGATCGCGTTAGGGAGCTGGAGTTGGATGAGCTTAGGGTCATCAGGGAGGCAGAGAGGGCCATAGACACAAGCTTCAGGGATATAGTTGCTCCAGGGAATGGAAATAGATGGGTGACAGTGAGAGGGGCTGGGAGGAAGCAGTCGGTGCGGGGATCCCCTGTGGTCGTTCCCCTTAGCAACAAGTATTCCACTTTGGATACAGGTGAGGGGGGCGACCTACCAGTGGTAAGCCGCAGTGACCAGATCGCCAGCGCTGAGTCCGTCCCTGTGGCTCAGAAGGGAAAGGGGGAGAGCGGTAGAGCTATAGTTATTGGGGACTCGTTTGTTAGAGGGATAGATAGGAGGTTCTGTGGCAACAAGAGAGACTCACGGATGGTATGTTGCCTCCCGGATGCCAGGGTCCGTGACATCTCCGACCATGTCTTCAGGATTCTAAAGAGGGGGGGGAACAGTCACAAGTCGTGGTGCACGTCGGCACAAAAGACATAGGTAAGAGAGGGGACGGGGATTTAAAACAGGAATTCAGGGAGCTAGGGTGGAAGCTGAGAGCCAGGACAAAACAGGTTGTCATCTCTGGTATGTTGCCGGTGCCACGAGATAGCGAGTTGAGGAACAGGGGGAGAGTGCAGTTAAACACATGGATGCAGGGATGGTGTAGGAGGGAGGGTTTCAGCTATGTGGATAATTGGAACACTTTCTGGGGAAGGTGGGACCTGTACCAACACGACGGGGTGCACCTGAACCAGAGGGGCACCAATATCCTGGGAGGGAAATTTGCTACAGCTCTTCGGGGGGGTTTAAACTAATTTTGTCAGGGGGATGGGAAAAGGAGTTGTAGTCCGGAGGTCAGTGAGTGTAGTGAGGTACTGGGAAGGCTATCATGGTCAAAGGTGGGTACCAGCAGACAAGAAGGTGGGTTGAAGTGTGTCTACTTCAATGCAAGGAGCATCCGAAATAAGGTAGGTGAACTTGGGGCGTGGATTGGCACTTGGGACTACGATGTTGTGGCCATTACGGAGACATGGGTAGAACAAGGACAGGAATGGTTGTTGGAAGTTCCGGGGTATAGATGTTTCAGTAAGTGTAGGGTAGCTGGTAAAAGAGGTGGAGGAGTGGCACTGTTAATCAAGGAGAGTGTAATGGCTGCAGAAAGGCATTTCGAAGGGGATCTGCCAACAGAGGTAATATGGGCTGAGGTTAGGAATAGGAAAGGAGCGGTCACGTTGTTAGGAGTTTACTATAGGCCCCCAAATAGTAATAGAGATGTGGAGCAAGAAATTGCTAAGCAGATTATGGATAGGTGTGGAGGTCACAGGGTAGTTGTCATGGGGGACTTCAACTTTCCAAATATTGATTGGAGCCTTTATAGGTCGAATAGTTAGGATGGGGCAGTTTTTGTGCAGTGTGCGCAGGAGGGGTTCCTGACACAATATGTGGATAGGCCGACGAGGTGGGGCCACATTGGATTTGGTAATGGGAAATGAACCGGGCCAAGTGTTGGATTTGGTTGTGGGAGAGCACTTTGGAGATAGTGACCACAATTCGGTGTCTTTTGTTATTGCAATGGAGAGGGAGAGGGCCATGCGGCAGGGCATAGTTTACAATTGGGGGAGAGGTAATTATGATGCTATCAGGTGGGAATTAGGAAGCATAAGATGGGAACAAAAATTGTCAGGGAAAGGCACTAATGAAAAGTGGAACTTTTTCAAGGAACAAATACTGGATGTCCTTGATAGGTATGTCCCTGCCAGGCAGAGAGGAAATGGCCGAGTGAGGGAACCATGGTTCACAAAAGAGGTGGAATGTCTTGTCAAGAGGAAGAAGGAAGCGTATGTTAGGTTGAGAAAACAAGGTTCAGTTGGCTCGATGGAGGGTTACAAGTTAGCAAGAAATGAGCTGAAAAGGGGGCTTAGGAGAGCTAGGAGGGGGCATGAGAAGTCCTTGGCGGGTCGGATCAAGGAAAACCCCAAGGCTTTTTACTCTTATGTGAGGAATAAAAGAATGACCAGGGTGAGGTTGGGGCCGGTCAAGGACGGCAGTGGGAATTTGTGCATGGAGTCAGAAGAGATGGGAGAGGTGATGAATGAATACTTTTCTTCGGTGTTCACCAAGGAGAGGGGCCATGTTTTTGAGGAAGAGAGGGTGTCACAGGCTGATAGGCTGGAGGAAGTAGATGTTCGGAGGGAAGATGTACTAGCAATTTTGAATAAACTGAAAGTTGGTAAGTCCCCTGGGCCTGATGAAATATATCCTAGGAGTCTTTGGGAGGCAAGGGATGAGATAGCAGAGCCTTTGGCATTGATCTTTACGTCCTCACTGTCCACGGGGGTGGTGCCAGAGGACTGGAGAGTGGCTAATGTGGTTCCTCTGTTTAAGAAAGGGAATAGAAATGACCCTGGTAATTATAGGCCGGTTAGTCTTTCTTCGGTGGTCGGTAAGTTGATGGAAAAGGTCCTCGGGGATAGGATTTACGACCATTTAGAAAGATGCAGCTTAATCCGGGATAGTCAGCACAGATTTGTGAAGGGCAAGTCTTGCCTCACAAATTTGATAGAATTTTTTGAAGAGGTAACTAAGTATGTAGATGAAGGTCGTGCAGTTGATGTCATATACATGGATTTTAGTAAGGCGTTTGATAAAGTCCCCCATGGTCGGCTTATGAAGAAAGTAAGGATGTGTGGGATAGAGGGAAGTTTGGCCAATTGGATAGGTAACTGGCTATCTAACAGAAGAAGTCTCACAACACCAGGTTAAAGTCCAACAGGTTCTCCACATATTTCCACATATCTAACAGAAGACAGAGGGTGGCGGTGGATGGAAAATTTTCGGACTGGAAACCGGTTACCAGCGGAGTGCCACAGGGATCAGTGCTTGGTCCTCTGCTATTTGTCATTTTTATAAATGACTTGGAGGAGGGGGCTGAAGGGTGGATCAGTAAATTTGCTGATGACATCAAGATTGGTGGAGTAGTGGATGAGGTGGAGGGCTGTTGTAGGCTGCAAAGAGATATAGATAGGATGCAGAGCTGGGCTGAAAAATGGCAAATAGAGTTTAACCCTGACAAATACGAGGTGATTCATTTTGGTAGGACAAATTTAAATGTGGATTACAGGGTCAAAGGTAGGGTTCTGAAGAATGTGGAGGAACAGAGAGATCTTGGGGTTCATATCCATAGATCTCTGAAGGTTGCCACTCAAGTGGATAGAGCCATGAAGAAGGCCTATAGTGTGTTGGCATTCATTAACAGGGGGTTTGAGTTTAAGAGCCGTGGGGTTATGCTGCAACTGTACAGGACCTTGGTGAGACCACATTTGGAATATTGTGTGCAGTTCTGGTCACCTCACTATAAGAAGGATGTGGAGACACTGGAAAGAGTGCAAAGGAGATTTACCAGGATGCTGCCTGGTTTGGAGGGTAGGTCTTATGAGGAAAGGTTGAGGGAACTTGGGCTTTTCTCTTTGGAGCGGAGGAGGTTGAGAGGAGACTTGATAGAGGTTTATAAGATGACGAGGGGAATAGATAGAGTGAACGTTCAAAGACTATTTCCTCGGGTGAATGGAGTGGTAACTAGGGGACATAACTATAGGGTTTATGGTGGGAGATATAGGAAGGATGTCCGAGGTAGGGTTTTTATTCAGAGAGTGGTTGGGGTGTGGAATGGACTGCCTGCTGTGATAGTGGAATCAGAAACTTTAGGAACATTTAAGAAGCTATTGGATAGGCACATGGAGTACTTCGGGATGATCGCGAGGAAATAGCTTGATTTGGGTTTCAGACAAAGCTCGGCACAACATCGTGGGCCGAAGGGCCTGTTCTGTGCTGTACTGTTCTATGTTCTAAAGGCGAGAATAGTACAAACTACACATTATGATATTGGTGGATAGTGTATCCTATGCACTGAATAAATCAAAAAATGCTAGATGTTTATCCTGTAAGGAGGCAGATAGGATAAATCTCTGTCACTATGTTAACTTGAATATTGCTGGAAAGAGACATTGTCAAAACATTTCATCCTGCAGACATCAAGACAAACACAAGTATGCCAAATTTCCAAGGATCATAATTTATACTATAGGAGAAAAGGGGGCTTGTTTTGTGTACTCTTAATTCCTCTTGTATAAAATGTTGAGTGTTTGAAATTTGCCTTGCATTTGTATTTGTCCTGATGAGTACAGGATTAAAAAGCTTCGCCAGCATGTCTCTTTCATCAGCAATATTCCAGTTTTCTCTTACCAAGTGACTATTAATTTGCTTCTACAGCAATCAGCTCATTCACATCCCATTTTTAGATTTAATTAGATTCGTTTGATTGGGTGGCATGGTGGCACAGTCTTTGCACTGCTGCCTCACAGCAGCAGGGACTCTGTTTGATTCCAGCTTTTGGTGTGGAGTTTTGGGTTTGTACGTTCTCATCGTGTCTGCATGGGTTTCGTTTGGGTGCCCCAGTTTCCTCCCACAGCCCAAAGGTGTATAGGTGGACTGGCCATGCTAAAATATGGGGTTATGGGGATTGTGTGGGGGTGGGCTTGGGTAAGATACTCTTTCAGAGAATTGGCACAGACTCGATGGGCTGAAAGTTCTCCTGTACTTGTAGAGATTCTATGGTTTTATCAAAGTGTTGCATCTCAAGTTTCTATCTGCTCCTTTAGGTTATGAACTACCTCCAATATATAGGCATCAGTGTTGGGAAATTATTTTAAGAGAATAGATTGTTGTGTTTCTGTATGCATGTCAAGATGAGCATGAGGGAGATGTGTGTAGGAAGTTGTGCAATAATTGTGTGATAGAGACCATTGAGGTGTATTTTACAAGGTAGTGCTCCTGCCATGTGAGTTGTGTAAATTGGTGAATCCCTCTGGGATTTGTGTGGGGGGGGAGGTGGCGGGGGGGTGGTCACTGTGCCTCATTTGCACTGATTTTCTAGTCAGTGAACTAGGGGTATTGGAGTTTGAAGCAAATCTTCAAATTGGTCTTGTAATAAAACTTTAACTTGCCCACAGTTGTTGGGCCTTATTATCACTCATTAGTGCACTACATTTCCTTTACATGCATTTCAGTCATGTTGCATATGCCCAAAAAGTATTTTCCTTTTGAGATTTGGAACTGGAGCTCATTAAACGGTTGGTATGACTGAGTGGAGAGCTGCCAGCATAGAGCTCATTGTTCTTCCAGTTGAGTAATGTCAAATTGCCTGCCTTATGGGTTCAGATGTTGCTACCTGTTTCTTGTGGATAAGCCTCCCTACAGGCCAGTAATTGGCCATCAAGAATCCGAGATTAAGAAATCTCAAAGTAAGTTTTTTTTTAAATTCCTAAAAAGAAATTGATGAATAACTCCTCCATTCTCCTTTTTTCCCTGTAGGGTAATTGTGCAAATTTGACAGAAGCGCTAGCGATGTATGAAGAGCAGCTAAACAAACTGTACTGCCCTGTGGAATATTCAAAGAAAGTTGTGTGTGTTCCCTCTTACGCGGAATTGTATCCTTTTCCAAATTATGGTAATGCATTTTACCTTTTGAAGTAATTGAAATGTTTATCTTTTTTGAGATTGCTGTGCTCCCTCAGCAGATATTTGTGTAGGTAATTCCACTCCTGATGCCTCCAGTAGTGAGTGGAATTTTCAGAGTGTGGACTTAGGAAATGCAAAAAACTGCTATGGGCTGATTGCAACCTGATAGAGGGTTGACGGTAAAGAATTCGGAGGTGAGTCAGGTGGTGAGAAATGAATTGCTCCAGTTCAGCAACACCAGTTTTGGAATTTTCATCCTCTTATTCAAATCCCTCCTGGCTCTGCCGTTCCCTCTCTTTGACCTCTCCAGCCCTCCATGGCTTTGTCCATCCCTTTCTCTGTACCCTCTTCCATCTCTCCATGGCTTTGTCTATCCCTCTCTCCATCTCCTCCTCCACTCTCCATGACTTTGCCTTTCCCCCTCTCGGTCTTCTCTTCCAGCCCTCCTTGGCTTTGTCCTTCTGTTATGAAGCGGAGGTGGATCCCCTCTTCTGAGAACTAGTACCTAACCAGTCAAAGAGGAGTACCTCGCCTCAATCTGTAAAAGTGATGTGAAGTGGTGCGATCTGCTCTTCAGCAACTTTATGGTTAAATCAAAATAACTCCCTGACACACAAACTCTAAAATCAACAAGTAACAATTTATTCATCTAACAGTGAACAAGTTAACTAAACTATTAAAAACCAAATAAAACACTATTCTAATGGAATGCTGTTCAAATAAATACAATTCCCACCCATTAATAAAATAACCTTTAGTCACGCTCAATTATAACTAGGTTTGGCATCTTCGGGAATATTTTGGGTCTTTTCTATTGATTCTTCTGTATGGAACTACTTTCTTCTTTGCTATCAAGATGAGGTTTTGAGCTAAAAGCTATGAGCTGTGGCAGATAGCAGTTGCTCTCTGCTTCTGTCATACTGTCCCCTTCCTTTTATACCTGTGATGAGATATCAGTATCCCCCACAATGATTGGTCCTAGGTTGCCAACACCTTTAACTTTAATAGACTCTTGGTATCTAAGTGCCTAATTCAAATTGATAGGCTTAATTTCAAACGTCTGAAAGCCGGTTGCCTTGGTAACACTACTGCTTGGCCATTAGATACAAATGTTTCATTTTGGGCACTATATGTACTTTTTTAACTTTCTAAAATGCACTTTTTAACAGACAATTTTACAAACACCAGCTTCACAACACTTCCTTTTCTCTATACCCTTATCCAGACCAACATTGTTTTGTCTTTCCCTCTATCCCCTTCTCCAACCCTACATGGCTTTGTCCTTCCTTTTCTCTACACCCTCATCCTGCCCTACATGGCTTTGTCTTTCCCTCTCTCTCTACCCTCCTCTAGCCCAGGGCAAGTTGTTGAGACAGATTGCTTTGAAATTTAAAGACAAAGGTGGTATATTTTCCCTTTTAAGTCATTAAAATAACCTTTATTCATGAAATCATGTAATCAATTTACAGTAGTTCCAGAAGGTCTAGAAAATTTAGATGAAGGGAAGGGCACAAGATTGTTGCAGTCAAAAAAGAACAAAGAAAATTACAGCACAGGAACAGGCCCTTCGGCCCTCCACGCCTGCACCGACCATGCTGCCCGACTGAACTAAAACCCCCAACCCTTCTGGGGATCATATCCCTTTATTCTCATTCTATCCATGTATTTGTCAAGACGCCCCTTAAAAGTTACTATCGTAGCTGCTTCAACTATTTCCCCTGGCAGCAAGTTCCAGGCACCCACCACCCTCTGTGTAAAACGTGCCTCGTACATCTCCTTTAAACCTTGCACCTTAAACCTATGCCCCCTAGTAATTGACTCTTCCACCCTGTGGAAAAAGCTTCTGACTATCCACTCTGTCCATACCCCTCATAATCTTTTAGACTTCTTTCAGGTCGCCCCTCAACCTCCGTCGTTCCAGTGAGAACAAACCAAGTTTCTCCAACCTCTCCTCGTAGCTAATGCCTTCCATACCAGCCAACATCCTGGTTCAATCTTTTCTGTACCCCCTCCAAAGTCTCCATATCCTTCTGGTAGTGTGGTGACCAGAATTGAACACTATATTCCAAGTGCGGCCTAACTAAGGTTCTATAAAGTTGCAACATGATATACCAATTTTTAAACTCCGTGCCCCGGCTGGTGAAGGCAAGCATGCCGTATGCCTTCTTGACTACCTTCTCCACCTGCGTAGCCACTTTCAAGGACCTGTGTACCTGTACACCCAGATTCCTCTGCCTATCAATACTCTTAAGGCTTCTGCCATTTACTGTACAGTTCCTATCTGTATTAGACGTTCCAAAATGCGTTACCTCACATTTGTCAGGATTAAACTCCATCTGCCATCTCTCCGCCCAAGTCTCCAACCGATTTGCTGTATCCTCTGATCCTCATCGCTATCTGCAAATCCACTAACCTTTCTGTCGTCCGGCAAACTTACTAATCAAACCAGTTGCATTTTCCTCCAAATCATTTTTATATATATATATATTATATATATATATATATATATATATATATATATTACAAACAGCAAAGGTCCCAGCACTGATCCCTGAGGAACGCCACTTGACACAACCCTCCATTCAGAAACACACCCTTCCACTGCTACCCTCTGTCTTTAACCGATTGTAGTCATGATGTGGAGATGCCAGCGTTGGACTGGGGTAACAGTAAGAGTTTTAACAACACCAGGTTAAAGTCCAACAGATATATTTGGTAGCAAATGCCATTAGCTTTCGGAGCGCTGCTCCTTCGTCAGATGGAGTGGATATCTGCTCTCAAACAGGGCATACGGAGACACAAAATCAAGTTACAGAATACTGATTAGAATGCGAATCTCTACAGCCAACCAGGTCTTAAAGATACAGACAATGTGAGTGGAGGGAGCATTAAGCACAGGTTATTGTCTCCAGACAGGACAGCCAGTGAGATTCTGCAAGTCCAGGAGGCAAGCTGTCGGGGTTACTGATAGTATGGCATAAACCCAAGATCCCGGTTTAGGCCGTCCTCATGTGTGCGGAACTTGGCTATCCGTTTCTGCTCAGCGACTCTGCGCTGTCGTGTGTTGTGAAGGCCGCCTTGGAGAACGCTTACCTGAAGATCAGGGGCTGAATGCCCGTGACCGCTGACGTGCTCCCCCACAGGAAGAGAACAGTCTTGCCTGGTGATTGTCGAGCGGTGTTCATTCATCCGTTGTCGTAGCGCCTGCATGGTTTCCCCAATGTACCATGTCTCTGGACATCCTTTCCTGCAGCGTATCAGGTAGACAACGTTGGCCGAGTTGCAACAGTAGGTACCGTGTACCTGGTAGATGGTGTTCTCACGTGAGATGATGACATCCGTGTCGATGATCCGTCACGTCTTGCAGAGGTTGCTGTGGCAGGGTTGTGTGGTGTCGTGGTCACTGTTCTCCTGAAGGCGGGGTAGTTTGCTGCGGACAATGGTCTGTTTGAGGTTGTGCGGTTGTTTGAAGGCAAGAAGTGGAGGTGCGGGGATGGCCTTGGCAAGATGTTCGTCTTCATCAATGACATGTTGAAGGCTCTGGAGGAGATGCCGTAGCTTCTCCGCTCCAGGTAAGTACTGGATGACGAAGGGTACTCTGTCCACCGTGTCCCGTGTGTATCTTCTGAGGAGGTCGGTGTGGTTTTTCGCTGTGGCGCGTCGGAACTGTTGATCGATGAGTCGAGTGCCATATCCTGTTCTTATGAGGGCATCTTTCAGCGTCTGGAGGTGTCTGTTGCGATCCTCCTCATCCGAGCAGATCCTATGTATACTGAGGGCTTGTCTGTAGGGGATGGCTTCTTTAACGTGTTTAGGGTGGAAGCTGGAGAAGTGGAGCATCGTGAGGTTATCCGTGGGCTTGCGGTACAGTGAGGTGCTGAGGTGACCGTCCTTAATGGAGATGCGTGTGTCCAAGAATGCAACCGATTCCGGAGAGTAGTCCATGGTGAGTCTGATGGTGGGATGGAACTTGTTGATGTCATCATATAGTTGTTTCAGTGATTGTTCACCATGAGTCCAAAGGAAGAAAATGTCATCGATGTATCTAGTGTATAGCATCGGTTGAAGGTCCTGTGTGGTGAAGAAGTCTTGTTCGAACCTGTGCACACAAGTTTTTCTGCACACATGAGGATGGCCTAAACCTGGATCTTGGGTTTATGTCACACTATCAGTAACCCCCACAGCTTGCCTCCTGGACTTGCAGAATCTCACTGGCTGTCCTGTCTGGAGACAATGCACATCTCTTTAACCTGTGCTTAATGCTCCCTCCACTCACATTGTCTATATCTTTAAGACCTAATTGGTTGTAGAGATTCTCATTCTAATCAGTATTCTGTAACTTGATTTTGTGTCTCTGTATGCCCTGTTTGAGAGCAGATATCCACTCCATCTGACGAAGGAGCAGCCCTCCGAAAGCTAATGGCATTTGCTACCGAATGAACCTGTTGGACTTTAACCTGGTGTTGTTAAAACTCTTGCTGTACCTTCTTTAACCGAGCCAGTTCTGTATCCACCTTGCCAGCTCACCTCTGATCCCATGCGACTTCATCTTCTGTACCAGTCTGCCATGAGGGACCTTGTCAAAGGCCTTACTGAAGCCCATATAGACAACATCCACTGCCCTACCCTCATCAATCATCTTTGTCACTTCATCGAAAAACTCGATCAAGTTAGTGAGACACGACCTCCCTTTCACAAAACCATGTTGCCTCTTGCTAATATGTCCACTTATTTCCAAGAATCCCCTCCAATAATTTCCTTAACACTAATGTAAGGCTCACCAGCTTGTAATTACCTGGATTATTCTTGCTACCCTTAAAGGAACAACTTTGACTATTCTCCAATCTTCTGGGAACTCCCCTGGAGCCAGTGAGGATACAAAGATTTCTCTCAATGCCCCAGCAATTTCCTCCCTTGCCTCTCTCAGTATTCTGGGGTATATCCCATCAGGCCCTGAGGACTTGTCTACCATAATTTTCTCAAGAACCCCAATACCACCACCTTTTTGATCTCAACATAACTCGAACTATCTACACACCCTTTCCCAGACTAATCATTCACCAAGCCCTTCTCTTTGGTGAATACTGACACAAAGTACTAATTTAATACCTCGCCAATTTCCTCTGGTTCCATGCATAGATTCCCTCCCCTATCCTTGAGTGGGCCAACCCTCTCCCTGGTTCCCCTCTTGCTCTTTATATACGTATAAAAAGCCTTGGGATTTTCCTTAATGCTGCTGGCCACTGATTTTGTGATCCCTTTTAGCCCTTGCTTAAGCCCTTTTACTCCTTGCTTAAGTTTCTTTCTACTTTCCTTGTATTCCACACTTGCTTCGCATGTTTCCAGCCTCCTACCCTTGACAAATGCTTCCTTTTTCTCTTTGATTAGGCTCTCAATATCTCTCGTTATCCAAAGTTCCCAAAACTTGCCATACATATCTTTCATCCTTACAGGAATGTGCCGGTCCTGAATTCCTATCAACTTGTACTTGAAAGCTTCCCACATGCCAGATGTTGATTTGCCCTCAAACATCTGCCCCCAATCTACATTCTTCAGTTCCTGCCTAATATTGTTGTAATTAGCCTGCCCCCAATTTAGCACCTTACCTTGAGGACTACACTTATCTTTATCCATCAGTACCTTAAGCTTACTGAATTGTGGTCACTGCTCCCCAACTGCTCCCTTGCTGAAATGTCGGCCACCTGGCCGCGCTCCTTCCCCAATACCAGGTGCAGTACGGCCCCTTCCCTAGTTGGACTATCTACATACTGTTCCAAGAAGCCTTCCTGGATGCTCCTTACAAACTCTGTCCCATCCACGCCCTAGCACTAAGTGAGTCCCAGTCAATATAAGGGAAGTTAAAATCTCCCACCCCACCAACCCTGCTTTTACACCTTGCCAAAACCTGCTTACATATCTGTTCCTCTATCTCCTGCTGGCAGTTGGGTGGCCTATAGTAAACCCCCAACATTCTGACTACACTCTTCCTATTCCTGAGCTCTACCCATATTATCTTGCTGTATGAGCCCTCCGAGGTGTCCTCCCGCAGTACAGCTGTGATATTCTCAGATGAGAAGCATAAGCATAGGGGAATAACATTATAGATGGGAATTAGATTTAGAAGGACATAAGGCAAAGCCCAACGTAATACACTGGGGAAAAGCTGACTTCAAGGGATGAGAATAGAACTGGAGAAGAAAAATTGAAAAATGTTACCCACAAGCAAATGAATAGAAGCAGGTGGGAAGCATCTATGTAGAGTCCAGGAAATAAATATATATAATATATATGTATACACACACACTGAAAAGCAAGGAAAAATTAGCCAGTTATGACATACCGTGAAATAAAAGGGACAGTAGCAATGTGGTTACAAAATTGGCTGAATAATAGGAAGCAGAGAATAATGGTTAATGGATATTTTTCAGGCTGGAAGAAGGTTTATATTGGTGTTCCCAGGGGTTGGTATTGGTACCCTTTTCCTGATACTGATCGAGATCTTGGTGTTCAGGGGACAATTTCAAAGTTTGTGGACGAGGCAATACTTGGAAATATTGTAAACTGTGAGGTCGTCACTAGAATTTCAAAAAGACATAGACAAGTAGGTGGAGTGGACAAATAGGTGGCAGATGAAGTTCAATGCAGAGAAGTGCAAGATGATGCAGGAAGAATATAAAGAATAAATTTCTTCATGGGGTGCAGGAGCAGAAGGACCTGGATGTATATTTGCCATAGATCATTGAAGGTGGCAGGGCAAGTGGAGAGAGCAGTTTATAAAGCATATAATATCCTGCGTTTTAATAGGGGCATAGGGACAAGAGCAAGGAGGCTATGCTGAGCTTATATAAGGCACTCATTCGACCTTAGCTGGACTGTTGTGTATAGTTCTGGGTGCCACGCTATAGGAAGGATGTGAATTCGATGGGGAGAAATTTAGAAGAGGTTTACAAGAATGGTTGCAGAGATGTTAAACTTCAGTTATGACGATAGATTGGAGAGGTTGGGACTGTTCTCCTTGGAGAGAAGAAGGCTGAGGAGATTTGGTTGAGATGCTCAAAATCATGAGGGGACTGGACAGAGTGGATAGAGAAACTCCCTCGTAAAAGGATCAAGAATGAGAGGGCACATAGTGATTTTCAAAAGAAGCAAATGAGGTGAGAGAAAAACTTCACACAGCAAGTGGTTGAGGTCTGGAATGCACTGTTTGGAGCTGTAATGGAGACTGGTTCAATCGAGACATTCAAGAGGGCATTGGATAATTATTTAAATAGAAATAATGTACAGGGAAAAAGCAAAGGGGATTGTATGAAGCCATGATGCTCATTTGGAGAGCTGGTGAAGATACGATGGGCTGAATGGCCGCCTTCAGCCCCATAACAATTCTGATTGTGTGAAATAAATAATGGCAAAACTGAAGCAAAAAAGGCATGCACTAAAAGTGCACAAACAACAGAGGGTGACAGTAGGGAACACAAAAAGATGCAATCGAAGCAGAGAGAAACTTTAAAAAAAGTATTATCAGGGAATGCGAAAACAAATTGAATTCTGCAGTTCTGTAAATAACGAAAAATCAGGAGAGGGATATGGCTACTGAGGGATTCACTAGGCTGGCAGATAATAATGGAATGGCAGAAATATTAAATAATTACTTTGCCTTGGTATTTATGCTGAAAGCTAGCATGATCAGGAAGATATTAATGAGATTTTGTTTAAAAAAACACTTAAAGGGAAGAGGATATAACCGATAATCTAACCAAACTTAGAATAAAACCCATGATCCTGACAGATTTCATCCAGAAGTTTTAAGAGGTTAGGGAAGAGATATCAAATGTATTATTACATACAAATAAATGGATTAGACAATGAAATTTTACCAAATGATGGTATGGTTGGTCCTGATAGTGCTGGTGTAGTCATGTTGTGAGCATTTATAAGGTTTCTCATTGATATGAATTCAGAGGTGAGCTTGAAGTGAGTATTTAAAGTTAAACACTTTCATTGCAATATATACATTCCTGTATTTTGAGAGAGAGAGATCGAACAAGTCTAGGCAAAGACAGACCAGTTGGCTTGAAATTGGTGCTTGGAATGATGGCAGGATCCTTGCAGATCGAATAGATAAAAATCTAGGAACTAAAAATATAAAAAAGAATGGTCATGATGGATTTCAGGAAGGAAAGTTGTGCTTAACAAACCTTAATGAATTCTTCGAAGCCAGCACTATCAGGACCATAGGTCTCTAAAATCGGCCCCGCAGGTGGAGGAGGTGGTTGAGAAGGCGTATGGTGTGCTGGCTTTTATCAATCGAGGGGTTGAGTTTAGGAGTCCGGGGATAATGATGCAGCTATATAAGACCCTCGTCAGACCCCACTTGGAGTACTGTGCTCAGTTCTGGTCGCCTCATTACAGGAAGGATGTGGAAGTGATTGAAAGGGTGCAGAGGCGATTTACAAGGATGTTGCCTGGATTGAGTGGCATGCCTTATGAGGATAGGCTGAGGAAGCTCGGTCTTTTCTCCTTGGAGAGACGTAGGATGAGAGGAGACCTAATAGAGGTATATAAGATGTTGAGAGGCATAGATCAGGTGGACTCTCAGAGGCTTTTTCCCAGGGTGGAAATGTCTGCTACGAGAGGACACAGGTTTAAGGTGCTGGGGGGGGGGTAGGTACAGGGGAAATGTTCGGGGGAAGTTTTTCACAGAGGGTGGTGGGCGAGTGGAATTGGCTGCCGTCAGTGGTGGTGGAGGCAAACTCAATAGGGTCTTTTAAGAGACTCCTGGATGAGTGCATGGGACTTAATAGGATGGAGGGTTATTGGTGGGCCTGGAAGGTAGGGATGTGTTCGGCACAACTTGTGGGGCTGAAGGGCCTGTTTTGTGCTGTAGTTTTTCTATGTTTCTAAATAAAAGTACATGTGGTAGACACAAGATGGTCAGGACAAGTAGCAGGGTGCATAGTAAACTGGCTCCAAAACAGGAGTAAGTGACATGGGTTAAAGACTGACTAAAGGTAAGAAGTAGCATTCCAAATGATCAGTGCTGAGATTGCTGTTCACCAACAGCAGAAAATTAATTACATAGTGCCTTTCACATAGTAAAACCTCCCAAAGCACTCAGAGCATTATCAATTACATTTCTAACACTAAGCCACACAGGATATTTAGGTTACCAAAAGATTGGCCAAAGGAATTGATTTTGAGGAGCTTCTTTGAAGTCAAGAGGGAATCAAAGAGGTTTAGGGAGAGAATTCCAGATCTTGGGGCAAGGCAGCTGAAAGTACACATGCCATTGGTGGAGTGATTAAAACCCTAGATGCTTGAGAAGCCAGAATTGGAGTGCAGAGATTTCAGAGGTTTTTGGCACTGGGGAAGGTTATAGACTAAAGGAAATGGTGAGATCTTGGAACGATTTTAAAACGGATGAGGATTTGAACATTTTGATGTTGTCCCAGTAGGAGCAATGCAGATAAGTAAAGAAATGGAATTGAGAGTTGGTATGGGCAGCAGAGTTTTGGATGAGAACCCATTGATGAAGGATGGAAGATGTGAGACTGACCAGGAGAGCACTGGAATTGTCCAGTTTACGGCTAACAAAGACAGAAAAGAAGGTTTCAGCAACAGATGTACTGAGACGGTACCAGAGTTGAAAGTAGAGCAGTTTTGATGATGGAACAGGTATGGCTGGAAGCTCTCAGTGGGATCAAACGCAACAGCTAAATGCAATCTCATTTAACTTCACATAATTAAGACCATGAGACAGGAGTAGGCTGTTTGGCCCTTCAAGCCTACTCCGCCATTCAATAGAATCATGACTGATCTGGCATTTCTCACATCCGGTTTCCTGCCGGAGAGTAACGGAGCTTACAATCAATATTTATAGACCAGGGCAAGGCCATTCTGCCCATTGAATTTCTTCCACCATTCAATAAGTGCGTGCCAGATCGGATTGTGGTCTTGGTATCCTGCATCCCCCAACTCTCCACATAGCCTTTGACTTTGTAAATTTAACATCTGTCGAACTCTGCCTTGAATATATTCAATGACCCAGCCTCCACTCTGGGAAGAGAGTTCCAAACACTAGCAACCCCCAGAGAAGAAATTCCTCCACATCAGCTCAGAGAGCTTGGCGAAGATAGGGATTTAGAAGAGTATACAGCTTGTAGGAAGGGACTAAAGAAGGAAATTAGGAGAGCCAGAAGGGGTCAAGAGAAGGCCCTGGCAGGTAGGATTAAGGAGAACCCTAAGGCGTTCTATAAATATGTGAAGAGTAAAAGGATGAGACGTGACGGAATAGGGCCAATAAAAGGTGAAGGCGGGAAAGTCTGTACAGAACCAGTAGAAATGGCAGAGGTGCTTAATGAGTATTTTGCCTCGGTTTTCACAGAGAAGGACTGGGTGGATGTACTGCGGGCGTGCGGTGGACTGAAAGGATTGAGTGTGTGGACTTTAAGAGGTTGTGCTGGAATCTTTGAATGGCATCAAGATAGATAAGTCGCCGGGTCCGGATGGGATGTACCCCAGGTTACTGTGGGAGGCAAGGGAGGAGATTGCAGAGCCTCTGGCGATGATCTTTGCATCGTCGATGGAGACGGGAGAGGTGCCGGAGGATTGCGGATGTGGTTCCTATTTTCAAGAAGGGGAATAGGGATAGCCCAGGTAATTACCGACCGATGAATCTAACCTCAGTCGTTGGTAAACTGATGGAGAAGATCCTGAGGGACAAGATTTATGAGCATTTAGAGAGGTTTAGTATGCTCAAGAATACTCAGCATGGCTTTGTCAAGGGCAGATCATGTCTTACGAGCCTGGTGGAGTTCTTCGAAAATGTGACTAAACACATTGACGAAGGGAAAGCGGTAGATGTGGTTTATATGGATTTTAGCAAGGCGTTCGATAAGGTCCCCCATGCAAGGCTTCTAGAAAAAGTGAGAGGGCATGGGATCCAAGGGGCTGCTGCCCGGTGGATCCAGAACTGGCTTGCCCAAAGGAAGCAGAGAGTGGGTATAGATGGGTCTTTTTCTAAATGGAGGTCGGTCACCAGTGGTGTGCCCCAGGGATCTGTTCTGGGACCCTTGCTGTTTGTCATTTTCATAAATGACCTGGATGAGGAAGCAGAGGGATGGGTTGGTAATTTTGCCGACGACACGAAGGTTGGTGGGGTTGTGGATAGTCTGGAGGGATGTCAGAAGTTACAGAGGGACATAGATAGGGTGCAAGACTGGGCGGACAAGTGGCAGATGGACTTCAGCCCAGATAAATGCGTCGTGGTCCATTTTGGTAGGACAAATGGGAAGGAGGAGTACCATATAAAGGGAAAGACTCTTAGTACGGTAGAGGATCAGAAGGACCTTGGGGTCCGGGTCCATAGGACTCTAAAATCGGCCCCGCAGGTGGAGGAGGTGGTTAAGAAGGCGTATGGTGTGCTGGCCTTTATCAATTGAGAGATTGAGTTTAGGAGTCCGGGGATAATGATGCAGCTATACAAGACCCTCGTCAGACCCCACTTGGAGTACTGTGCTCAGTTCTGGTCGCCTCACTATAGGAAGGATGTGGAAAAGATTGAAAGGGTGCAGAGGAGATTTACAAGGATGTTGCCTGGATTGAGTGGCATGCCTTATGAGGATAGGCTGAGGGAGCTCTGTCTTTTCTCTTTGGAGAGACGAAGGATGAGAGGAGACCTAATAGAGGTGTATAAGATGTTGAGAGGCATAGATCGGGTGGACTCTGAGGCTTTTTCCCAGGGTGGAAATGTCTGCTACGAGAGGTCACAGGTTTAAGGTGCTGGGGGTAGGTACAGGGGAGATGTTGGGGGTAAGTTTTTCACAGAGGGTGGTGGGTGAGTGGAATCGGCTGCCATCAGTGGTGGTGGAGGCGAACTCAATAGGGTCTTTTAAGAGACTCCTGGATGAGTACATGGAGCTTAATAGGATGGAGGGTTATAGGTAGGTCTAGAAGGTAGGGATGTGTTCGGCACAACTTGTGGGCCGAAGGGCCTGTTTGTGCTGTAGTTTTTCTATGTTCTATGTTTCTATCTCTTGTTTTAAGAGCGGCACAATGGTTAGCACTGCTGCCTCAACATTAGGGACCTGGGCTCAATTCCGACTGGGTGACTACGGAGTTTGCACATTCACCCCTGTCTGTATGGGTTTCTTCTGGGTACTCCAGTTTTCTCCCACAATCCAAAGATGTACGGGTTAGATTGATTGGCCATGCTAAATTACATTAGTGTCAGGGGGATTAGCAGGGTAAATACGTGGGGCTATGGGGATAGGGCCTGGGATTGTTGATGTAGGCTCGATGGGCTGAATGGCCTCCTGCACTGTAGGATTCTATGATCTATAAATGGAAGACTAGTTATTTTTAAATGGTGTCCCCTACTTCTCAGTTCTCCTATGAGGAGAGAAACATCCTCTCAGCATCTACCTTGTCAAGCCTCCTCAGAATCTTGTGCCTCAGTCAGATCATCTCTCATTCTTAACTCCCATGAATTTAGGCCCAAACCATTTGACACGATGCATAAAAGATTACTGCATAAGATGAGTTTTTTGATGCTGGGGTGATATATTAGCATGGATAGAAGATTAGCTAACTAACAGGAAACAGAGTCTGGACATAGAATCTACGGCACGGAGACAGGCTCTTTGGCCCAAACTGGCCCATTCCGACTAAAATGCCCTTCTAAGCTAACCCCATTTGTCTGCATTTGACCCATATCCCTCTAAATCTTTCCTATCCATGTATCTGTCCAAATGCCAAACGTTGTCAATGTCCCTGCCTCAACCACTTCCTCATTCCACATACGTACCACCCTTTGTGTTTAAAGAAAAAGCTGTTCCTCGGGTTCCCATTAATTGTTTCCCCTCTTAACTCATATGGATCATTTTTAGATTGGCAACCTACAGCGCTGGTTCATCAGCTATTTGCAATCTATATTGGAAATCTGTGCGGTGACAGTTTAAAGAGCGGGAACACAAAGCAATGACAGTTGGGAGATTGGGTGGAGACGATGGCAGTTCGGGCAGTTCAGTGCTCCTCTTTAGGATGTGGGAGGTAAGGGTCACCATTCGTGACCCTGCTGACTTCCAGCTCCTCACCGATCGCCTTAGGGAATTGGAGCTGGAACTGGATGAATACTTTGTATCAGTATTCACAAAGGAGAGGGACGTGTTGATTGGTAGTGTCTCAGAGGGATGTGTAGATCCGTTAGAACAAATCTCAATTACAAGGGAGGAAGTGTTAGGTGTTTTAGGAAGCATTAAGGTAGACAAATCCCCAGGGCCAGATGGCATCTGTCCTAGATTATTGAGAGAGACAAGAGATGAAATTGCTGGGCCTCTAACAGAAATCTTTGTTTCTTCATTGGACACGGGTGAGATTCCAGAGGATTGGAGGATAGCAAATGTGGTCCTGTTAAGATGGGTAGCAAGGATAACCTGGGTAATTATAGGCCGTGAGCTTGACGTCCGTGGTAGGGAAATTGTTGGAGAAGATTCTTAGAGATAGGATCTATACACATTTAGAACTGAATAGTCTCATTAGCGATAGACAACATGGTTTTGTACGAGGGAGGTCGTGCCTCAAATTTAGTTGAGTTTTTTGAGGAGGTGACAAAAATGATTGACGAGGGAAGGGCCGTGGATGTCGTCTACATGGATTTTAGTAAAGCATTTGACAAGGTCCCTCATGGCATGCTGGTGCAAAAGGTTAAATCTCACGGGATCCAAGATGAACTAGCTAGATGGGTACAGAACTGGCTTAGCCATAGAAGACAAGAGGGTAGCAGTGGAGGGGTCTTTTTCTGATTGGAGGTCTGTGACTAGTAGTGACTAGGGGCTTAGAGCCTCGAAAGCTTGTGTGGCTTTTGCTACCAAATAAACCTGTTGGACTTTAACCTGGTGTTGTTAAACTTCTTACTAGTAGTGTTCCGCAGGGCTCTGTACTGGGACCTCTGCTGTTTGTGATATATATAAATGATTTGGAAGATGATGTAGCTGGTCTGATTAGTAAGTTTGCGGACGACACAAAGATTGCTGGAGTTGCGGAAAGTGATGAACATTGTCAGAATATAGCAGGATATAGATAGGCTGGAAAATTGGGCGGAGCAATGGCAGATGGAATTTAATCCAGATAAATGCGAAGTGATGCATTTTGGTAGATATAATGCAGGGGGGAGCTATACAGTAAATGGCAGAACCATCAGGAGTATAGACACAGAGGGATCTGGGTGTGCAAGTCCACAGATCCTTGAAGGTGGCGGAAAAGGTGGTGAAGAAGGCATATGGCATGCTTGCCTTTATTGGATGGTAAGAAGTTGAACAACACCAGGTTAAAGTCCAACAGGTTTATTTGGTAGCAAAAGGATGGGGCATAGAGTATAAAAGTTGGCTTATGATGTTGCAGTTATATAGAACGTTGGTTAGGCCACATCTGGAATACTGCATCCAGTACTGGTCGCCACACTACCAGAAGGACGTTGAGGCTTTGGAGAGAGTGCAGAAAAGGTTTACCAGGATGTTGCCTGGTATGGAGGGTCTTAGCTATGAGGTGAGATTGAGTAAACTAGGGTTGTTCTCCCTGGAAAGACGGAGGTTGAGGGGCGATCTAATAGAAGTTTATAAAATTATGAAGGGCATAGATGGGGTGAACAGTTGGAAGCTTTTTCCCAGGTCAGAAATGACAAACACAAGGGGTCACAAGTTCAAGGTTCAATACGGATATGCGGGAGATGTATTTTACACAGAGGGTGGTGGGGGCCTGGAATGCATAGCCACATGAACAGACTGGGAATAGAGGGATACAAACGGATGGTCTAGTTCGGAACACATGATCAGTGCAGGCTTGGAGGGCCGAAGGGCCTGTTCCTGTGCTCTATTGTTCTTTATATTAATGGCTTATTTAAAAGGACCGACTGTGTTGCAGCCAAATATGTTGATGATACAAGAGTAAGTTGTGAGGAGGATATAAAGAGTCTGCAATAGGATGTCGGTTAAGTATAACTTGGGGAAAATGTGGGGCTGTCCACTGGCAGGATGAATAGAAAATTGTACAAGGGTGAATTACAAAAAGTCAGCATATAGGAGCAGCAAGCAAGTGGGAAGGCAAATTGAATGTTGACCTTTATTATAAGGGGGTTGGAGTATATAGAAATAGGGAAATCTTGTTATAGTTATACAGGACATTGGTGATACCGTGCCTGGAGTGCTTTACACAGTCATAATTTGCTTCTAGTAAAACTCTTCTGATTAGGTCTTAAGGCATGTGCAAGTACACTGATTGTATTACGGTGGTGAAAATATGTTGAAAGATTTTGTTTGTGAAATTCATGATATCCTGTTTGAATCCGGTATTTTTTGATGACTTATTCATGACTCAGTATTGAAATTGTTTGGAAGACTTGCATTAGTGGTTTGCTTCATCGGTGTTGCATCTTTTCAGACCCTTCCCAGGTCCAAGTGGGGTTAGTACTGTAACTTCTAGTAAACCGAGCAACCTACTAGTCTGAGGCTGTTTTAGTGCAACTTGGAACTTGTCTTCAATATTAGCATTGGCTTTGGCTCACATTGAGAGTGAACTTAAAGCCATAGTTATAGATTCAACTTTATTTGATTTGGCACGGAGACACAATAGTTTTTACAATACGTGCCAGGCTTTCTCCCCAAGGTGGTTTCTCAAGTTAGTTCTAAATTGTGAAATTCTTCCCTTATTTTAACTATTACTTCATCAATCATAAAAGTAGATCGAAGCTATATCAAGAAGCAGACAATTTGGCATGCCCAGTTCTTGTCAGCTTGAACAGATAGTTCATGTTGTTTTCTGATATCCCTCAACCCTTTTCTTCTATCTATCTAATATTATCATGAATATTGACCATTTCTCCCTCAACCATTAACATTTGCAATCTGTCAACTGTTTGAAGAAGTTTCTCCTATCCTCTGCTCTAAATTTCTTATCTTGTACCAATGGCCTCTCATTGTTGACCACCTCAATTACTGAGCATTCTGCTCCCATCTCATCCTTTCAGCATTTTAAATCTTGTATCATATCACCAAATTATCTGGATTGTGTAACTAAAATAAACCTAGCTTTTTAAAAGTCTTTATATTTGCATTTCTTACCAAGTTCAACAGTATGAATGGGCATTGTGCCATCTATACATATGCTAGGATTGCAACAAACTGGCTTCTTGAGTCCTTTATTCTGTCACCAAGCTGAAACTCAAAGTAGTTAGTGTCCTGTGTTACAGCGACTGTGCGCAGGTGAAGTGTGCTTTTTTAAATTGTTGTCATGTGAATGATAGTTGTCGAGGCTCATTTAAAAGCCATTTCACATACTCCTCTGGCTATCCGTTTTTTCTGTTTAGAGCCTCTGTAAAATAAGGATCATTATTGTCTGGGTAAGGCAACCAGGTTAAAGTCCTTTAACCTGGTGTTGTTAAAACTCTTACTGTGTTCACCCCAGTCCAACGCCGGCATCTCCACATTAAGGCAACCAGGGACAGCTCCAGAAAATAATCCCAAAGGCTAATGGAATGCTGAACTTTACATCCCAAGGTCTAGAGTCCGAAGGTGTCAAAGACAATATAGCTGCATAAAGTTTTGGTCAGATCACAGCTGCAGTGTTCTGTTCAGTTCTGGGGCTTTGGAGGGAGTGCAGTGTAGATTTATCAGAAGGACTGGACTCCAGTGGTTAAGTTACGAGAAGAGATTAAGTAACCTAGGGTTCTATTCCCTGGAATTGAGAAGATTAATGGTTGATGTGGTCACAGTTTTCAGGATATTAAGGTGAACTGACAGGAAAGAGAGAGAAAAAGTATTTCTGCCGGTTGCGGAGACTGGGATGAGAGAACGTAAAAGATTTGAGTCAGACCTTACAGGTGTAATGTTGGGTAACTCTTCTACACCCAAACAGTGGCAGAAGTTTGGAACTTGCCTCCACAAATGGCAATTGGCAATGACGTTGATGAGACTTCTGCTATTCAGTGGTATTAAGGGATGCAAGGCAAAATTGAGTACATAGAGTTAGGTCGCAGATCAGCCATGATCTCACTGACCGAATTGGCTTGTGGGGTTTAATGGTTGCCTCCTGTTCTGATATCCTTCAGAAAACTCCAGGACATTTACCAAGTATTCTTACTGATTACATTTGGCCACTGCACAAGACCATCCTTTTGGCAGAACTGTTCTGAAAGTGAAGGACGGAGCTTCTCTGTCAAGGCTGCTTTGATTTTCTCAAATACTAGAGATTATTATGAGATAACTTTAAGGTAATGCAATTTTTTGTGGTTGCTTAGTCTTCTCAGATACTACCAAATTTCGCCATGTTCCTGCAGCAAACTTCCAAATTTTTTGGTAAATTTGTGCCTATTCCCCACAAACTGTGCACCTGTGCCCTCCAGTAACTCCTTTCTCTTTCAATCTGTGCTGGGTTCTTACATAGACTTGAATGATGTGACAAACTGTCTGTTAGATTATCTACACCCTGAATGGCTGTTCCAACTCAGCAAGTTCCATTGACCCCATAAAGCTTTACAGTTCCCTGGAAATCAAAGGGTAAATGTACCCATTCCATTTTCCTCGCAGAACAAGGTCTACATCAGTCATCTGGATCTTTCCTACGTGCGCTTCATTAACGTATGGTTTCTACATGAGCATGCAAGTTTGCTGCTAAATTCCTTCCTGTGTGTATTTTAAAAACTGAAATGTCCCAGAGCTGCCCCTAGCATGGACCTTGCTCTTCAGTATCTCTCATATCTTTGTTTATGCTTCTCCAAGCTCACTTTGTTCCTGAGGCCAACAGCTGTTCCCTGAACCTCGGTTTTACTGAGTCGCCCCAGATTGTTGAGCATGTTGTCA
>NW_027591656.1:0-79242 GCF_964213995.1 Mustelus asterias
AACACAAAGAAATTCTCTGGGAGTCCAACTACCTTTCCTCAATGCAAATGGTAATGCTAGAAATCAGCCAAGCTCCTCCACAGGGAGAGTCTGGTTCAAAGTCAAAGTGCATGTGAATCTGCGAGACAGCATTCATACACATTCGCGAGGACAGGTTCACAACTGAGTGCAGGATTATGCAAAGGATTGCACAAAGTGGCTAAAATCTGCACTCACAATCAAAGAACCAGATAGCACAGTAGGCCATTCAGCCCCTTGTGTTGGCGCCAGCTCTTTGAAACAACAATCCAATGAGTCCAGCTGCTCTGCTCTCCCCACTTGGCCTGACAACCTTTTCCCTCTTCATTTATCCAGTTTCCTTTTGTTTGTTCTTTTGGATTGGTTTTCACTCCCCTTTTTGTAATAGACTGAAATGTGAACAGAGCTTGTGTTTGACCTTTATAGTGGCCTCGGACGTCCCAGCACCCCCTCAGAATGACCAATAGTCCTTGCACACCCACAGCACTGAGTCGGCTTCCTTTACTTTGTGTATGGTTACAAACCCTCCAATGAAGTGTGACATGGGTGGACTGCAGAGAGACACTGATACAGATGAAGCAGACGCCATCAACCAAGCAGAGGCAGGTAGCTGAGCTGAGTGTGTGTAGACAGTGTACAGAGCACCAGCCTGCGCACGGACAGGAACCCTGGGAGCTCCCGCTTCATGCTGCTCTCAGATCCCGGCCTGCAGGTCTAAAATATCAGAGTGGATGCGGTGTACTAGCCTGTTACTATTCCGACATGAAGGAAGATCTAACAATCTCACCAGGAGAAATCATTTGCTAGATTAGAAATGGGAGGTTAGTCAGTTAGTTAATGACAGCAGTGATACGGACAGACAATCTACATTGCAGTTATTAACTGGATGTCAAAGGAGAGACTGCAAGAAAAAGATGCAGTGACGTTGTGATAGAGAGAGGAGAGATCCAGAGACAGCTAGAAAATCAAAGATACAAAGATGGATAAAGCAGCAGCGAGAGAGACAGCAAAAAGGACATAGAACAGATACAAGAGAAAGGTACACAGCATCCATGGCGTGGAGGAGGGGGCAAGCAGGGTTGGAGGGAGTGGATGGGGGGGGGGGGGGGGGGGGGGGCAGGGGAGGCACCGGCGGAGGGGAGCGAGAGACACACAGAGAGCGAGAGAGGAATAGTGAGCACAATAAAAAATATATAAAGAGAGGTACGCACAGGTGAAAGAGTGATTCAGATAGACAAATGTAATTCTAAACCAGAGGCAGTTCCAGTTGAGAGAATGAGGGGTTTCAGGGAGATGAGTACTGAGGGGTGTATGGGTGAGTGGGAGTGTGTGCATTAAACAAAAGCAGCAACATGGGAGTGAAAAACAGGCTGAAGCAGCAGAGAAGATGGAAAAATCCCTCGTTCGAAAGGGAGTCAGTTATTTAATGCTAACCTGCTCATTCTACTTCATGCAATCTATGGCAGTCTCAGCAGTAACAATACACAGCACACAGGAGTATGCAACTGGTACCTGTCACTGGTCAGTATTCAGGGGAAACTAACATCACAATAAAACCACAACAAATCATTCAGCAGAACATCAGACAGGGCACCTGACCAAACTTCCTCAACAGGGATTCCACAGCGACAGCACAGAGCGGCTCGGTACAGTCATGGGATATGGGGTATACAGTGCACAGACAGAGCTCCACACAGACACCGGGAGGGGGGGCTCCACACGGACACACAGACACCGGGAGGGGGGGCTCCACACAGACACCGGGAGGGGGGGCTCCACACAGACACCGGGAGGGGGGGCTCCACACAGACACCGGGAGGGGGGGCTCCACACAGACACCGGGAGGGGGGGCTCCACACAGACACACGGACACCGGGAGGGGGGGGCTCCACACAGACACACGGACACCGGGAGGGGGGGCTCCACACAGACACACGGACACCGGGAGGGGGGGCTCCACACGGACACCGGGAGGGGGGGCTCCACACGGACACCGGGAGGGGGGGCTCCACACGGACACCGGGAGGGGGGGCTCCACACGGACACCGGGAGGGGGGGCTCCACACGGACACCGGGAGGGGGGGCTCCACACGGACATCGGGAGGGGGGGCTCCACACGGACACACAGACACCGGGAGAGGGGGCTCCACACGGACACACAGACACTGGGAGGGGGGGCTCCACACGGACACACAGACACCGGGAGGGGGGGCTCCACACGGACACACAGACACCGGGAGGGGGGGCTCCACACAGACACTGGGAGGGGGGGCTCCACACGGACACACAGACACCGGGAGAGGGGGCTCCACACGGACACACAGACACCGGGAGGGGGGGCTCCACACGGACACCGGGAGAGGGGGCTCCACACGGACACACAGACACCGGGAGGGGGGGCTCCACACGGACACACAGACACTGGGGGGAGGGGGGGCCCTACACGGACACACAGACACCGGGAGGGGGGGCTCCACACGGACATAACACCGGGAGGGGGGGCTCCACACAGACACACAGACACCGGGAGGGGGGGCTCCACAAGGACACACAGACACCGGGAGGGGGGGCTCCACACGGACACACAGATACCGGGAGGGGGGGCTCCACACGGATACACAGACACTGGGGGGAGGGGCTCCACACGGACACACAGACACTGGGGGGAGAGGGGGCTCCACACGGACACACAGACACTGGGGGGAGGGGCTCCACACGGACACACAGACACTGGGGGGAGAGGGGGCTCCACACGGACACACAGACACTGGGGGGAGGGGGGGCTCCACACGGACACACAGACACTGGGAGGGGGGGGCTCCACACGGACACCGGGAGAGGGGGCTCCACATGGATACACAGACACTGGGGGGAGGGGGGGCTCCACACGGACACACAGACACTGGGGGGAGGGGGGGCTCCACACGGACACACAGACACCGGGAGGGGGGCATCCAACTGATTCTCTGTCAGGTGCTGATTGGCTGGGGTCTATGGGCTGCTGCTCAATGAAATAACTGCCGTCACATGATACACACAATCAAGTTGATTGGCTGTCTAAATCTGGCAAACCTCCTGGGACATCAAAACACCAACTGACATACAACAGGCATGTGAGTTATGGACACGGGACAGCCATCGCCAGCCCTGTCACTCGCTCCTGAGCCCAATATCTTGGTGCTTGTCCCAGTCATTCTGGTGAGACAGGCGATAACGGATTCTCCCTGAGGCACTGGAAGGGTTAATGCAGCTTACTCTCATGCTGCCAGTACACACAGAGGACTGTACATTGCCACAGTGCCAGCAATCCCCTGCTGCCAGCAATCCCCTGCTGCCAGCAATCCCCTGCTGCCAGCAATCCCCTGCTGCCAGCAATCCCCTGCTGCCAGCAATCCCCTGCTGCCAGCAATCCCCTGCTCCCTCCCTATATCAGGACTCCAGGCCGCTGCGTACATCCTACCTTGACTGGAGGCTGGGAGAGCCTTTCGTCTCTAACCTCCTGACCATCTTCCAGCTGCTCCATGTCTGTGTCCAGGCAGTGGTTGGACTTGGCAGCCTGGTCGCCAGCCTCCTGCAGCTCCGTGCTGGGCAAACCCTGAAGCATGGCCAGCACTGCCTCCGGTTTGGGAAGCTTGTTGATTTTAAACTGCTTCTTGTAGTGAGGGGTGTCCTTCCGGATCAGACGCTGCTTCTCGGGAATGAATTCACCTTCACCACCTCCGTCCTCCTCCTCCCGAATTACAGTGTCCGCACTGAAACGCACCATGGGCTGCAAGGTACACACAAACCCATTACAGCACTGTACAGGACAGTCCCTCAATACTGACCCTCTGACAGTGCGGCACTCCCTCAGTACTGACCCTCTGACAGTGCAGCACTCCCTCAGTACTGACCCTCTGACAGTGCAGCACTCCCTCAGTACTAACCCTCTGACAGTGCGGCACTCCCTCAGCACTGACCCTCTGACAGTGCGGCACTCCCTCAGCACTGACCCTCTGACAGTGCGGCACTCCCTCAGCACTGACCCTCTGACAGTGCGGCACTCCCTCAGCACTGACCCTCTGACAGTGCGGCACTCCCTCAGTCCTGACCCTCTGACAGAGCAGCACTCCCTCAGCACTGACCCTCTGACAGTGCAGCACTCCCTCAGTACTGACCCTCTGACAGTGCGGCACTCCCTCAGCACTGACCCTCTGACAGTGCGGCACACCCTCAGTCCTGACCCTCTGACAGTGTGGCACTCCCTCAGTACTGACCCTCTGACAGTGCGGCACACCCTCAGTCCTGACCCTCTGACAGTGTGGCACTCCCTCAGTACTGACCCTCTGACAGTGCGGCACACCCTCAGTCCTGACCCTCTGACAGTGCGGCACTCCCTCAGTACTGACCCTCTGACAGTGCGGCACCCCCTCAGTACTGACCCTCTCACAGTGCGGCACCCCCTCAGTACTGACCCTCTGACAGTGCGGCACTCCTTCGGTTATAGCATAATCAGAGCACTGTCACCATCAATGTTTACGCCTCTGACAGAGAACAACTGGCCATGGGGCTTTGCTTGAGACCTTCACCTCAAAGTAGCTGTCTTCATCACGTTCCTCCTCCTCTCGCTCCATCGTATCATTGCTCTGATCCACTACAATCGCTTCATCTGCCTGAGTTTCCATTTCCAATTCAACTTCTTCCTGCCCCAGGCAGATTCCACCATTCAACACGGGTGTCTCAGGGCCTCGGTTAGGTAACGCACCCAGCCCCTCTTCTTGCTGGAAAGGAACACACAATTTCTGTAGAGGCAATCTCTTAAACATCCCAGAGTCAGAGCAACTCCCCCTCAACCCAGAGACTCTGCATCCACTCCCCCGGGGCCGAGACCCTCACCCACTCCCCCAGGGTGCAGGGGGAGGGAGGAGGGGGCTGCACACACTCCCCTGGGGGCCAAGACCCCAACCCTCCCCCGGGGGTGAGGGGGGGGGGGGCTGCATCCACTGCCCCGGGGCTGGGAGACGCAGCACCCACTGCCCCGGGGCTGGGAGACGCAGCACCCACTGCCCCGGGGCTGGGAGGCGCAGCACCCACTGCCCCGGGGCTGGGAGGCGCAGCACCCACTGCCCCGGGGCTGGGAGGCGCAGCACCCACTGCCCCGGGGCTGGGAGGCGCAGCACCCACTGCCCCGGGGCTGGGAGGCGCAGCACCCACTGCCCCGGGGCTGGTGGGAGGCGCAGCACCCACTGCCCCGGGGCTGGGAGGCGCAGCACCCACTGCCCCGGGGCTGGGAGGCGCAGCACCCACTGCCCCGGGGCTGGGAGACGCAGCACCCACTGCCCCGGGGCTGGGAGACGCAGCACCCACTGCCCCGGGGCTGGGAGACGCAGCACCCACTGCCCCGGGGCTGGGAGACGCAGCACCCACTGCCCCGGGGCTGGGAGACGCAGCACCCACTGCCCCGGGGCTGGGAGACGCAGCACCCACTGCCCCGGGGCTGGGAGACGCAGCACCCACTGCCCCGGGACTGGGAGACGCAGCACCCACTGCCCCGGGGCTGGGAGACGCAGCACCCACTGCCCCGGGGCTGGGAGACGCAGCACCCACTGCCCCGGGGCTGGGAGACGCAGCACCCACTGCCCCGGGGCTGGGAGACGCAGCACCCACTGCCCCGGGGACGGGAGACGCAGCACCCACTGCCCCGGGGACGGGAGACGCAGCACCCACTGCCCCGGGGACGGGAGACGCAGCACCCACTGCCCCGAATCCAAGAGCACTGACCTGCGGTTCTGGTGAGTCAGGTGATGAGGGCTCATCGTGGACTTTCATGGTGAGTGCCTCTCCCCGCCGTTCCTCAATCGCTTGCTTCATCACCTTCAGCTCACTCGGGTGTGGTGTTGCTCGCCGTTGTAACCGGCCCTATCGACAAGCAGCAGAAACATTGCAGCAGGTCAGAGCAGCAGATTGTGCACGAGGCACTCATTTTAACATTCATGTGTTTACATAAAGCACGAGAAACAGCACCGACACACACACCGGAAACACGGGAAACAGCACCGACACACACACCGGGAACACGGGAAACAGCACCGACACACACACCGGGAACACGGGAAACAGCACCGACACACACACCGGGAACACGGGAAACAGCACCGACACACACACCGGGAACACGGGAAACAGCACCGACACACACACCGGGAACACGGGAAACAGCACCGACACACACACCAGGAACACGGGAAACAGCACCGACACACACACCGGGAACACGGGAAACAGCACTGACACACGCACCGGGAACACGGGAAACAGCACCGACACACACACCGGGAACACGGGAAACAGCACCGACACACACACCGGGAACACTGGAAACAGCACTGACACACGCACTGGGAACACGGGAAACAGCACCGACACACGCCGGGAACACGGGAAACAGCACCGACACACACACCGGGAACACGGGAAACAGCATCAACACACGCACCGGGAACACGGGAAACAGCACAGACACACGCACTGGGAACACGGGAAACTGCACAGACACACGCACTGGGAACACGGGAAACAGCATCGACACACACACTGGGAAACGGGAAACAGCATCGACACACACCGGGAACACGGGAAACAGCATCGACACACACACACCGGGAACACGGGAAACAGCGTCAACACACACACCGGGAACACGGGAAACAGCACCGACACACACACCGGGAACACGGGAAACAGCACCGACACACACACCGGGAACACGGGAAACAGCATCAACACACACACCGGGAACACGGGAAACAGCACCGACACACACACCGGGAACACGGGAAACAGCATCAACACACACACCGGGAACACGGGAAACAGCGTCGACACACACACCGGGAACACGGGAAACAGCACCGACACATACACCGGGAACTCGGGAAACAGCACCGACACACGCACCGGGAACACGGGAAACAGCATCGACACACGCCGGGAACACGGGAAACAGCACTGACACATGCCGGGAACACGGGAAACAGCACCGACATGCACAGGGAACACGGGAAACAGCACCGACACATGCACCGGGAACACGGGAAACAGCACCGACACACACACCGGGAACACGGGAAACAGCACCGACACACACACCGTGAACACGGGAAACAGCACCGACACACACCGGGAACACGGGAAACAGCACCGACACACACAGGGAACACGGGAAACAGCACCGACACACACACCGGGAACACGGGAAACAGCATCCACACACGCACCGGGAACACGGGAAACAGCACCGACACACACACCGGGAACACGGGAAACAGCACCGACACACACACCGGAAACACGGGAAACAGCACCGACACACACACCGGGAACACGGGAAACAGCACCGACACACACACCGGGAACACGGGAAACAGCACCGACACACACACCGGGAACACGGGAAACAGCACCGACACACACCGGGAACACGGGAAACAGCACCGACACACACACCGGGATCACGGGAAACAGCACCGACACACACACCGGGAACACGGGAAACAGCACCGACACACACACCGGGAACACGGGAAACAGCATCAACACACACACCGGGAACACGGGAAACAGCACCGACACACGCACCGGGAACACGGGAAACAGCACCGACACACACACCAGGAACACTGGAAACAGCACCGACACACACACCGGGAACACAGGAAACAGCACCGACACACACGGGGAACACGGGAAACAGCATCAACACACACACCGGGAACACTGGAAACAGCACTGACACACGCACCGGGAACACGGGAAACAGCACCGACACACGCCGGGAACACGGGAAACAGCACCGACACACACACCGGGAACACGGGAAACAGCATCAACACACGCACCGGGAACACGGGAAACAGCACCGACACACGCACTGGGAACACGGGAAACAGCACCGACACACGCACTGGGAACACGGGAAACAGCATCGACACACACACTGGGAAAAGGGAAACAGCATCGACACACACCGGGAACACGGGAAACAGCATCGACACACACACACCGGGAACACGGGAAACAGCGTCAACACACACACCGGGATCACGGGAAACAGCACCGACACACACACCGGGAACACGGGAAACAGCACCGACACACACACCGGGAACACGGGAAACAGCATCAACACACACACCGGGAACACGGGAAACAGCACCGACACACACACCGGGAACACGGGAAACAGCATCAACACACACACCGGGAACACGGGAAACAGCGTCGACACACACCGGGAACACGGGAAACAGCACCGACACACACACCGGGAACTCGGGAAACAGCACCGACACACGCACCGGGAACACGGGAAACAGCATCGACACACGCCGGGAACACGGGAAACAGCACTGACACATGCCGGGAACACGGGAAACAGCACCGACACGCACAGGGAACACGGGAAACAGCACCGACACACGCACCTGGAACACGGGAAACAGCACCGACACATACCGGGAACACGGGAAACAGCACCGACACACACACCGGGAACACGGGAAACAGCACCGACACACGCACCGGGGACACGGGAAACAGCATCGACACACACCGGGAACACGGGAAACAGCACCGACACACGCCGGGAACACGGGAAACAGCACCGACACGCACTGGGAACACATGAAACAGCACCGACTCACACACCGGGAACATGGGAAACAGCACCGACACACACCGGGAACACGGGAAACAGCACCGACTCACACACCGGGAACACGGGAAACAGCACCGACACACGCACCGGGAACACGGGAAACAGCATTGACACACGCCGGGAACACGGGAAACAGCACCGAAACATGCCGGGAACACGGGAAACAGCACCGACACGCACAGGGAACACGGGAAACAGCACCCACACACGCACCGGGAACACGGGAAACAGCATTGACACACGCACCGGGATCACGGGAAACAGCACCAACACACACACCGGGAACACGGGAAACAGCACCGACACACACAACGGGAACACGGGAAACAGCATCGACACACACACCAGGAACACTGGAAACAGCACCGACACACACACCTGGAACACGGGAAACAGCACCGACACACGCACCGGGAACACAGGAAACAGCACCGACACACACACCGGGAACACGGGAAACAGCACCGACACACACACCGGGAACACGGGAAACAGCATCAACACACACACCAGGAACACTGGAAACAGCATCAACACACACACCGGGATCACGGGAAACAGCACCGACACACACACCGGGAACACGGGAAACAGCACCGACACACACACCGGGAACACGGGAAACAGCATCAACACACGCACCGGGAACACGGGAAACAGCACCGACACACACACCGGGAACACGGGAAACAGCACCGACACACACACCGGGAACACGGGAAACAGCATCAACACACACACCAGGAACACTGGAAACAGCACCGACACACACACCTGGAACACGGGAAACAGCACCGACACACGCACCGGGAACACTGGAAACAGCACCGACACACACACCGGGAACACGGGAAACAGCACCGACACACACACCGGGAACACGGGAAACAGCATCAACACACGCACCGGGAACACGGGAAACAGCACCGACACTCACACCGGGAACACGGGAAACGGCACCGACACACACACCGGGAACACGGGAAACAGCACCGACACACACACCGGGAACACAGGAAACAGCACCGACACACAGCGGGAACACGGGAAAAAGCACCGACACACGCACCGGGAACACGGGAAACAGCACCGACACACACGGGGAACACGGGAAACAGCATCAACACACACACCGGGAACACTGGAAACAGCACTGACACACACACCGGGAACACGGGAAACAGCACCGACACACGCCGGGAACACGGGAAACAGCACCGACACACACACCGGGAACACGGGAAACAGCATCAACACACGCACCGGGAACACGGGAAACAGCACCCACACACGCACTGGGAACACGGGAAACAGCACCGACACACGCACTGGGAACACGGGAAACAGCATCGACACACGCACTGGGAAACGGGAAACAGCATCGACACACACCGGGAACACTGGAAACAGCATCGACACACACACACCGGGAACACGGGAAACAGCGTCAACACACACACCGGGAACACGGGAAACAGCACCGACACACGCACCGGGAACACGGGAAACAGCACCGACACACACCGGGAACACGGGAAACAGCATCAACACACACACCGGGAACACGGGAAACAGCACCGACACACACACCGGGAACACGGGAAACAGCATCAACACACACACCGGGAACACGGGAAACAGCATCAACACACACACCGGGAACACGGGAAACAGCGTCGACACACACACCGGGAACACGGGAAACAGCGTCGACACACACACCGGGAACACGGGAAACAGCACCGACACACACACCGGGAACTCGGGAAACAGCACCGACACACGCACCGGGAACACGGGAAACAGCATCGACACACGCCGGGAACACGGGAAACAGCACTGACACATGCTGGGAACACGGGAAACAGCACCGACACGCACAGGGAACACGGGAAACAGCACCGACACACGCACCGGGAACACGGGAAACAGCACCGACACACACACCGGGAACACGGGAAACAGCACCGACACACACACCGGGAACACGGGAAACAGCACCGACACACACACCGGGAACACGGGAAACAGCATCGACACACATCGGGAACACGGGAAACAGCACCGACACACACAGGGAACACGGGAAACAGCGCCGACACACGCACCGGGAACATGGGAAACAGCACCAACACACACCGGGAACACGGGAAACAGCACCGACTCACACACCGGGAACACGGGAAACAGCACCGACACACGCACCGGGCACACGGGAAACAGCATTGACACACGCCGGGAACACGGGAAACAGCATCGACACACACCGGGAACACGGGAAACAGCACCGACACACGCCGGGAACACGGGAAACAGCACCGACACATGCCGGGAACACGGGAAACAGCACCGACACGCACAGGGAACACGGGAAACAGCACCGACACACGCACCGGGAACACGGGAAACAGCATTGACACACGCCGGGAACACGGGAAACAGCACCGACACATGCCGGGAACACGGGAAACAGCACCGACACGCACAGGGAACACGGGAAACAGCACCGACACACGCACCGAGAACACGGGAAACAGCATCGACACACACACCGGGAACACGGGAAACAGCATCAACACACACACCAGGAACACTGGAAACAGCACCGACACACACACCTGGAACACGGGAAACAGCACCGACACACACACCGGGAACACGGGAAACAGCACCGACACACACACCGGGAACACGGGAAACAGCACCGACACACACACCGGGAACACGGGAAACAGCACCGACACACACACCGGGAACACGGGAAACAGCATCAACACACGCACCGGGAACACGGGAAACAGCACCGACACACACCGGGAACACGGGAAACAGCACCGACACACACACCGGGAACACGGGAAACAGCACCGACACACACACCGGGAACACGGGAAACAGCACCGACACACACACCGGGAACACAGGAAACAGCACCGACACACGCACCGGGAACACGGGAAACAGCACCGACACACACCGGGAACACGGGAAACAGCACCGACACACACAGGGAACACGGGAAACAGCACCGACACACGCACCGGGAACATGGGAAACAGCACCAACACACACCGGGAACACGGGAAACAGCACCGACACACACACCGGGAACACGGGAAACAGCATCAACACACGCACCGGGAACACGGGAAACAGCACCGACACACACACCGGGAACACGGGAAACAGCACCGACACACACACCGGGAACACGGGAAACAGCACCGACACACACACCGGGAACACGGGAAACAGCACCGACACACACACCGGGAACACAGGAAACAGCACCGACACACGCACCGGGAACACGGGAAACAGCACCGACACACACCGGGAACACGGGAAACAGCACCGACACACACAGGGAACACGGGAAACAGCACCGACACACGCACCGGGAACATGGGAAACAGCACCAACACACACCGGGAACACGGGAAACAGCACTGACACACGCACCGGGAACACGGGAAACAGCATTGACACACGCCGGGAACACGGGAAACAGCACCGACACACACCGGGAACACGGGAAACAGCACCGACACATGCCGGGAACACGGGAAACAGCACCGACACATGCCGGGAACACGGGAAACAGCACTGACACGCACAGGGAACACGGGAAACAGCACCGACACACGCACCGGGAACACGGGAAACAGCATTGACACACGCCGGGAACACGGGAAACAGCACCGACACATGCCGGGAACACGGGAAACAGCACCGACACGCACAGGGAACACGGGAAACAGCACCGACACACGCACCGGGAACACGGGAAACAGCACCGACACACACAACGGGAACACGGGAAACAGCACCGACACACACAACGGGAACACGGGAAACAGCATTGACACACACACCAGGAACACTGGAAACAGCACCGACACACACACCTGGAACACGGGAAACAGCACCGACACCCGCACCGGGAACACAGGAAACAGCACCGACACACACACCGGGAACACGGGAAACAGCACCGACACACACACCGGGAACACGGGAAACAGCATCAACACACACACCAGGAACACTGGAAACAGCACCGACACACACACCTGGAACACGGGAAACAGCACCGACACACGCACCGGGAACACGGGAAACAGCACCGACACACACACCGGGAACACGGGAAACAGCACCGACACACACACCGGGAACACGGGAAACAGCACCGACACACACTCCGGGAACACGGGAAACAGCATCAACACACGCACCGGGAACACGGGAAACAGCACCGACACTCACACCGGGAACACGGGAAACGGCACCGACACACACACCGGGAACACGGGAAACAGCACCGACACACACACCGGGAACACAGGAAACAGCACCGACACACAGCGGGAACACGGGAAACAGCACCGACACACGCACCGGGAACACGGGAAACAGCACCAACACACACACCGGGAACACGGGAAACAGCACCGACACACACACCGGGAACACTGGAAACAGCACCGACACACACGGGGAACACGGGAAACAGCATCAACACACACACCGGGAACACTGGAAACAGCACTGACACACACACCGGGAACACGGGAAACAGCACCGACACACGCCGGGAACACGGGAAACAGCACCGACACACACACCGGGAACACGGGAAACAGCATCAACACACGCACCGGGAACACGGGAAACAGCACCCACACACGCACTGGGAACACGGGAAACAGCACCGACACACGCACTGGGAACACGGGAAACAGCATCGACACACGCACTGGGAAACGGGAAACAGCATCGACACACACCGGGAACACGGGAAACAGCATCGACACACACACACCGGGAACACGGGAAACAGCGTCAACACACACACCGGGAACACGGGAAACAGCACCGACACACGCACCTGGAACACGGGAAACAGCACCGACACACACCGGGAACACGGGAAACAGCATCAACACACACACCGGGAACACGGGAAACAGCACCGACACACACACCGGGAACACGGGAAACAGCATCAACACACACACCGGGAACACGGGAAACAGCATCAACACACACACCGGGAACACGGGAAACAGCGTCGACACACACACCGGGAACACGGGAAACAGCGTCGACACACACACCGGGAACACGGGAAACAGCACCGACACACACACCGGGAACACGGGAAACAGCATCGACACACGCCGGGAACACGGGAAACAGCACTGACACATGCCGGGAACACGGGAAACAGCACCGACACGCACAGGGAACACGGGAAACAGCACCGACACACGCACCGGGAACACGGGAAACAGCACCGACACACACACCGGGAACACGGGAAACAGCACCGACACACACACCGGGAACACGGGAAACAGCACCGACACACACACCGGGAACACGGGAAACAGCATCGACACACACCGGGAACACGGGAAACAGCACCGACACACACAGGGAACACGGGAAACAGCGCCGACACACGCACCGGGAACATGGGAAACAGCACCAACACACACCGGGAACACGGGAAACAGCACCGACTCACACACCGGGAACACGGGAAACAGCACCGACACACGCACCGGGAACACGGGAAACAGCATTGACACACGCCGGGAACACGGGAAACAGCATCGACACACACCGGGAACACGGGAAACAGCACCGACACATGCCGGGAACACGGGAAACAGCACCGACACATGCCGGGAACACGGGAAACAGCACCGACACGCACAGGGAACACGGGAAACAGCACCGACACACGCACCGGGAACACGGGAAACAGCATTGACACACGCCGGGAACACGGGAAACAGCACCGACCCGCACAGGGAACACGGGAAACAGCACCGACACACGCACCGGGAACACGGGAAACAGCATCGACACACACACCGGGAACACGGGAAACAGCATCGACACACACACCAGGAACACTGGAAACAGCACCGACACACACACCTGGAACACGGGAAACAGCACCGACACACGCACCGGGAACACGGGAAACAGCACCGACACACACACCGGGAACACGGGAAACAGCACCGACACACACACCGGGAACACGGGAAACAGCATCAACACACACACCGGGAACACGGGAAACAGCATCAACACACGCACCGGGAACACGGGAAACAGCACCGACACACACACCGGGAACACGGGAAACAGCACCGACACACACACCGGGAACACGGGAAACAGCACCGACACACACACCGGGAACACGGGAAACAGCACCGACACACACACCGGGAACACAGGAAACAGCACCGACACACGCACCGGGAACACGGGAAACAGCACCGACACACACCGGGAACACGGGAAACAGCACCGACACACACAGGGAACACGGGAAACAGCACCGACACACGCACCGGGAACATGGGAAACAGCACCAACACACACCGGGAGCACGGGAAACAGCACCGACTCACACACCGGGAACACGGGAAACAGCACTGACACACGCACCGGGAACACGGGAAACAGCATTGACACACGCCGGGAACACGGGAAACAGCATCGACACACACCGGGAACACGGGAAACAGCACCGACACATGCCAGGAACACGGGAAACAGCACCGACACATGCCGGGAACACGGGAAACAGCACCGACACGCACAGGGAACACGGGAAACAGCACCGACACACGCACCGGGAACACGGGAAACAGCATTGACACGCACCGGGAACACGGGAAACAGCATTGACACACGCCGGGAACACGGGAAACAGCACCGACACATGCCGGGAACACGGGAAACAGCACCGACACGCACAGGGAACACGGGAAACAGCACCGACACACGCACCGGGAACACGGGAAACAGCATCGACACACACACCGGGAACACGGGAAACAGCATCAACACACACACCAGGAACACTGGAAACAGCACCGACACACACACCTGGAACACGGGAAACAGCACCGACACACACACCGGGAACACGGGAAACAGCACCGACACACACACCGGGAACACGGGAAACAGCACCGACACACACACCGGGAACACGGGAAACAGCACCGACACACACACCGGGAACACGGGAAACAGCATCAACACACGCACCGGGAACACGGGAAACAGCACGACACACACACCGGGAACACGGGAAACAGCACCGACACACACAACGGGAACACGGGAAACAGCACCGACACACACACCGGGAACACAGGAAACAGCACCGACACACACACCGGGAACACGGGAAACAGCACCGACACACGCACTGGGAACACGGGAAACAGCACCAACACACACACCGGGAACACGGGAAACAGCACCGACACACACACCGGGAACACAGGAAACAGCACCGACACACACGGGGAACACGGGAAACAGCATCAACACACACACCGGGAACACTGGAAACAGCACTGACACACGCACCGGGAACACGGGAAACAGCACCGACACATGCCGGGAACACGGGAAACAGCACCGACACACACACCAGGAACACGGGAAACAGCACCGACACACGCACCGGGAACACGGGAAACAGCACCGACACACACACCGGGAACACGGGAAACAGCACCGACACACACACCGGGAACACGGGAAACAGCATCAACACACGCACCGGGAACACGGGAAACAGCACCGACACACGCACTGGGAACACGGGAAACAGCACCGACACACGCACTGGGAACACGGGAAACAGCATCGACACACACACTGGGAAACGGGAAACAGCATCGACACACACCGGGAACACGGGAAACAGCATCGACACACACACACCGGGAACACGGGAAACAGCGTCAACACACACACCGGGAACACGGGAAACAGCACCGACACACACACCGGGAACACGGGAAACAGCACCGACACACACACCGGGAACACGGGAAACAGCATCAACACACACACCGGGAACACGGGAAACAGCACCGACACACACACCGGGAACACGGGAAACAGCATCAACACACACACCGGCAACATGGGAAACAGCGTCGACACACACACACCGGGAACACGGGAAACAGCATCAACACACACACCGGGAACACGGGAAACATCATCAACACACACACCGGGAACACGGGAAACAGCACCGACACACACACTGGGAACACGGGAAACAGCACCGACACACACGCACTGGGAACACGGGAAACAGCACCGACACACACACCGGGAACACAAACCATTCGATCCAGAGACCCGGTACCCACTTCCCCCTGCGCCCTTGGTCTGAGAACCATTGAAATGCCAGGAAACTCACCCGCCTCTCTGCCTCCTCCTCATCCTCCTCGTCGTCATTCGCTTCTTCCTGGAACTGGATCACACTGACCCGGTTTAAATTGGGCTCTGTCCAAGCTTCATCCAGACTGACATCCAAGAGATTCTCTACAACCAAAATCATTGGAATCAGGGTCCAAAGGCACTGATCACAGCCTGTTCCAACATAACCAGGAGAGACCGGGAATAATCACACAGCCCGGAGAGACCGGGAATAATCTCACAGCCCGGAGAGACCGGGAATAATCTCACAGCCCGGAGAGACTGGGAATAATCTCACAGCCCGGAGAGACCGGGAATAATCACACAGCCCGGAGAGACCGGGAATAATCTCACAGCCCGGAGAGACCGGGAATAATCTCACAGCCCGGAGAGACCGGGAATAATCACACAGCCCGGAGAGACCGGAATTAATCAAACAGCCCGGAGAGACCGGGAATCGTCACACAGCCCGGAGAGACCGGGAATAATCACACAGCCCGGAGAGACCGGGAATAATCACACAGCCCGGAGAGACCGGGAATAATCACACAGTCCGGAGAGACCGGGATTAATCAAACAGCCCGGAGAGACCGGGAATAGTCACACAGCCCGGACAGACCGGGAATAATCTCATAGCCCAGAGAGACTGGGATTAACAACACAGCCCGGAGAGACCGGAATTAATCAAACAGCCCGGAGAGACCGGGAATAGTCACACAGCCCGGAGAGACCGGGAATAATCACACAGCCCGGAGAGACCGGGAATAATCACACAGTCCGGAGAGACCGGGATTAATCAAACAGCCCGGAGAGACCGGGAATAGTCACACAGCCCGGAGAGACCGGGAATAATCTCTCAGCCCAGAGAGACCGGGATTAATCAAACAGCCCGGAGAGATCGGGATTAATCTCACAGCCCGGAGAGACCAGGAATAATCACACAGCCCGGAGAGACCAGGATTAATCTCTCAGCCCGGAGAAATCAGGAATAATCACACAGCCCGGAGGGACCGGGAATAATCACACAGCCCGGAGAGACTGGGATTAACAACACAGCCCGGAGAGACCGGGATTAACAACACAGCCCGGAGAGACCGGTATTAGCCACACAGCCCGGAGAGACCGGGATTAACAACACAGCCCGGAGAGACCGGGATTAACAACACAGCCCGGAGAGACCGGGATTAGCCACACAGCCCGGAGAGACCGGGATTAACAACATAGCCCGGAGGGACCGGGATTAATCACACAGCCCGGAGAGACCGGGATTAACAACACAGCCCGGAGAGACCGGGATTAATAAAACAGTCGGAGAGACCGTGATTAACAATACAGCCCGGAGGGACCGGGATTATTCACACAGCCCGGAGGGACCGGGATTAATCAGACAGCCCGGAGAGACCGGGATTAATCACACAGCCCGGAGAGACCGGGATTAACACAACCAGAGAGACCGGGAATAATCGCACAGCCCGGAGAGACCGGGAATAATCACACAGCCCGGAGAGACCGGGATTAACACAACCAGAGAGACCGGGAATAATCACACAGCCCGGAGAGACCAGGATTAACAAAACAGCCCAGAGAGACCGGGAATAGTCACACAACCCGGAGAGACCGGGATTAATCACACAGCCCGGAGGGACCGGGATTAATCACACAGCCCGGAGAGACCGGGATTAATCACACAGCCCGAAGGGACCGGGATTAATCACACAGCCCGGAGAGACCGGGATTAACACAACCAGAGAGACCGGGAATAATCGCACAGCCCGGAGAGACCGGGAATAATCACACAGCCCGGAGAGACCGGGATTAACACAACCAGAGAGACCGGGAATAATCACACAGCCCGGAGAGACCGGAATTAATCAAACAGCCCGGAGAGACCGGGAATAGTCACACAGCCCGGAGAGACCGGGAATAATCTCATAGCCCAGAGAGACTGGGATTAACAACACAGCCCGGAGAGACCGGAATTAATCAAACAGCCCGGAGAGACCGGGAATAGTCACACAGCCCGGAGAGACCGGGAATAATCACACAGCCCGGAGAGACCGGGAATAATCACACAGTCCGGAGAGACCGGGATTAATCAAACAGCCCGGAGAGACCGGGAATAGTCACACAGCCCGGAGAGACCGTGAATAATCTCACAGCCCAGAGAGACTGGGATTAACAACACAGCCCGGAGAGACCGGAATTAATCAAACAGCCCGGAGAGACCGGGAATAGTCACACAGCCCGGAGAGACCGGGAATAATCACACAGCCCGGAGAGACCGGGAATAATCACACAGTCCGGAGAGACCGTGATTAATCACACAGCCCAGAGAGACCGGGATTAATCACACAGCCCGGAGAGACCGGGAATAATCACACAGCCCGGAGAGACCGGGATTAATCAAACAGCCCGGAGAGATCGGGATTAATCTCACAGCCCGGAGAGACCAGGAATAATCACACAGCCCGGAGAGACCAGGATTAATCTCTCAGCCCGGAGAAATCAGGAATAATCACACAGCCCGGAGGGACCGGGAATAATCACACAGCCCGGAGAGACTGGGATTAACAACACAGCCCGGAGAGACCGGGATTAACAACACAGCCCGGAGAGACCGGGATTAGCCACACAGCCCGGAGAGACCGGGATTAACAACACAGCCCGGAGAGACCGGGATTAACAACACAGCCCGGAGAGACCAGGATTAATAAAACAGTCGGAGAGACCGGGATTAACAATACAGCCCGGAGGGACCGGGATTATTCACACAGCCCGGAGGGACCGGGATTAATCACACAGCCCGGAGGGACCGGGATTAATCACACAGCCCGGAGGGACCGGGATTAATCAGACAGCCCGGAGAGACCGGGATTAATCACACAGCCCGGAGAGACCGGGATTAATCACACAGCCCGAAGGGACCGGGATTAATCACACAGCCCGGAGAGACCGGAATTAACACAACCAGAGAGACCGGGAATAATCGCACAGCCCGGAGAGACCGGGAATAATCACACAGCCCGGAGAGACCGGGATTAACACAACCAGAGAGACCGGGAATAATCACACAGCCCGGAGAGACCAGGATTAACAAAACAGCCCAGAGAGACCGGGAATAATTACACAGCCCGGAGAGACCGGGATGAATCACACAGCCCGGAGAGACCGGGATGAATCACACAGCCCGGAGAGACCGGGATGAATCACACAGCCCGGAGAGACCGGGATGAATCACACAGCCCGGAGAGACCGGGATGAATCACACAGCCCGGAGAGACCGGAATTAATCACACAGCCCGAAGAGACCAGGAATCATCACACGGTCGGAGAAACCGGGATTAACAACACAACCAGAGAGACCGGGATTAACAACACAGCCCGGAGAGACCGGAATAATCACACAGCCCGGAGAGACCGGGATTAATCATACAGCCCGGAGAGACCGGAATAATCAAACAGCCCGGAGAGACCGGGAATAATCAAACAGCCCGGAGAGGCCAGGAATAATCACACAGCCCGGAGAGACCGGGAATAATCACACAGCCCGGAGAGACCGGAATAATCAAACAGCCCGGAGACCGGGATTAATCACACAGCCCGGAGAGACCGGGAATAATCACACAGCCCGGAGAGACTGGGAATAATCTCACAGCCCGGAGAGACCGGGAATAATCACACAGCCTGGAGAGACCGGGAGTAATCACACAGCCCGGAGAGACCGTAATTAACAACACAGCCCGGAGAGACCGGGATTAATAAAACAGTCGGAGAGACCAGGATTAACAATACAGCCCGGAGGGACCGGGATTAATCACACAGCCCGGAGAGACTGGGAATAATCTCACAGCCCGGAGAGACCGGGAATAATCACACAGCCTGGAGAGACCGGGAATAATCACACAGCCCGGAGAGACCGTAATTAACAACACAGCCCGGAGAGACCGGGATTAATAAAACAGTCGGAGAGACCAGGATTAACAATACAGACCGGAGGGACCGGGATTAATCAGACAGCCCGATGGACCGGGATTAATCACACAGCCCGGAGAGACCGGGAATAATCACAGAGCCCGGAGAGACCGGGATTAACAACACAGTCGGAGAGACCGGGATTAATCACACAGCCCGGAGAGACCGGGAATAATCACAGAGCCCGGAGAGACCGGGATTAACAACACAGTCGGAGAGACCGGGGTTAACACAGCCAGAGAGACCTGGAATAATCACACAGCCCGGAGAGACCGGGATTAATAACACAGCCGGAGAGACCGGGATTAACACAACCAGAGAGACTGGGAATAATCACACAGCCCGGAGGGACCGGGATTAATCACACAGCCCGATGGACCGGGATTAATCACACAGCCCGGAGAGACCAGGATTAATCACACAGCCCGGAGAGACCAGGATTAATCACACAGCCCGGAGAGACCAGGATTAATCACACAGCCCGATGGACCGGGATTAATCACACATCCCGGAGAGACCAGGATTAATCACACAGCCCGGAGAGACCGGGAATAATCACAGAGCCCGGAGAGACCGGGATTAACACAACCAGAGAGACCGGGAATTATCACACAGCCCGGAGAGACCGGGATTAATAACACAGTCGGAGAGACCGGGATTAACACAACCAGAGAGACCGGGAATAATCACACAGCCCGGAGAGACCAGGATTAATCACACAGCCCGGAGAGACCGGGATTAATCACACAGCCCGGAGAGACCGGGATTAATCACACAGCCCGGAGAGACCGGGAATTATCACACAGCCCGGAGAGACCGGGATTAATAACACAGTCGGAGAGCCCGGGATTAACACAACCAGAGAGACCGGGATTAATCACACAGCCCGGAGAGACCAGGATTAATCACACAGCCCGGAGAGACCAGGATTAATCACACAGCCCGGAGAGACCGGGATTAATCATACAGGCCGGAGAGACCGGGAATAATCACAGAGCCCGGAGAGACCGGGATTAACAACACAGTCGGAGAGACCGGGATTAACACAACCAGAGCGACCGGGAATAATCACACAGCCCGGAGAGACCGGGATTAATAACACAGTCGGAGAGACCGGGATTAACACAACCAGAGAGACCGGGAATAATCACACAGCCCGGAGAGACCAGGATTAATCACACAGCCCGGAGAGACCAGGATTAATCACACAGCCCGGAGAGACCGAGATTAATCACACAGCCCGATGGACCGGGATTAATCACACAGCCCGGAGAGACCAGGATTAATCACACAGCCCGGAGAGACCGGGATTAATCACACAGCCCGGAGAGACCGGGAATAATCACACAGCCCGATGGACCGGGATTAATCACACAGCCCGGAGAGACCAGGATTAATCACACAGCCCGGAGAGACCGGGATTAATCACACAGCCCGGAGAGACCGGGAATAATCACACAGCCCGATGGACCGGGATTAATCACACAGCCCGGAGAGACCGGGATTAATCACACAGCCCGATGGACCGGGATTAATCACACAGCCCGGAGAGACCGGGAATTATCACACAGCCCGGAGAGACCAGGATTAATCACACAGCCCGGAGAGACCGGGAATAATCACACAGCCCGATGGACCGGGATTAATCACACAGCCCGGAGAGACCAGGATTAATCACACAGCCCGGAGAGACCGGGATTAATCACACAGCCCGGAGAGACCGGGAATAATCACACAGCCCGATGGACCGGGATTAATCACACAGCCCGATGGACCGGGATTAATCACACAGCCCGATGGACCGGGATTAATCACGCAGCCCGGAGAGACCGGGAATAATCACAGAGCCCGGAGAGACCGGGATTAACACAACCAGAGAGACCGGGAATTATCACACAGCCCGGAGAGACCGGGATTAATAACACAGTCGGAGAGACCGGGATTAACACAACCAGAGTGACCGGGAATAATCACACAGCCCGGAGAGACCAGGATTAATCACACAGCCCGGAGAGACCGGGATTAATCACACAGCCCGGAGAGACCGGGATTAATCACACAGCCCGGAGAGACCGGGATTAATCACACAGCCCGGAGAGACCGGGATTAATCACACAGCCCGGAGAGACCGGGATTAATCACACAGCCCGGAGAGACCGGGATTAATCACACAGCCCGGAGAGACCGGGATTAATCACACAGCCCGGAGAGACCGGGATTAATCACACAGCCCGGAGAGACCGGGATTAATCACACAGCCCGGAGAGACCGGGATTAATCACACAGCCCGGAGAGACCGGGATTAATCACACAGCCCGGAGAGACCGGGATTAATCACACAGCCCGGAGAGACCGGGATTAATCACACAGCCCGGAGAGACCGGGATTAATCACACAGCCCGGAGAGACATAGAACATTACAGTGCAGTACAGGCCCTTCGGCCCTCGATGTTGCGCCGACCTGTGAAACCAATCTAAAGCCCCTCTAACCTACACTATTCCAATATCATCCATATGTTTATCCAATAACCATTTAAATGCTCTTAATGTTGGCGAGTCCACTACTGCTGCAGGCAGGGCATTCCACGCCCTTACTACTCTCTGAGGAAAGAACCTACCTCTAACATCTGTCCTATATCTATCACCCCTCAATTTAAAGCTATGTCCCCTCGTGTTAGCCATCACCATCCGAGGAAAAAGGCTCTCACTATCCACCCTATCGAACCCTCTGATCATCTTGTATGTCTCTATTAAATCACCTCTTAACCTTCTCTCGAACGAAAACAACCTCAAGTCCCTCAGCCTTTCCTCATACGATCTTCCCACCATACCAGGCAACATCCTGGTAAATCTCCTCTGCACCCTTTCCAACACTTCCACATCCTTCCTATAATGCGGCGACCAGAACTGTACGCAATACTCCAAGTGCGGCTGCACCAGAGTTTTGTACAGCTGCAACATGACCTCCTGGCTGCGAAACTCAATCCCTCTACCAATAAAAGCTAACACACCGTACGCCTTCTTAACAACCCTATCAACCTGGGTGCCAACTTTCAGGGATCTATGCACATGGACACCGAGATCTCTCTGTTCATCCACACTACCAGAGGGGTCGTGTAACGAGTCACTGTGGGGGGAGCTCAGAAACAGGAAGGGCGCAGTCACTATGTTGGGGGTATACTACAGGCCCCCCAACAGCCCAAGGGAAGTGGAAGAGCGGGTATGTCAGGAGATACTGGATAGGTGCAGGAAAAATAGGGTTGTTGGAGTGGGAGACTTCAATTTCCCTGGTATAGACTGAAAATCGCGTAGGGCTGGGAGTCTGAATGGGGAGGAATTTGTAAAATGCGTACAGAAAGGTTCTTTGGAACAACATGTAGATAGCCCGACTAGAGAGGGGGCTATACTGGACCTAGTACTGGGGAATGAGCCCGGTCAGGTCTTCAAAGTTTCGGTTGGGGAACATGTAGCAAATAGTGACCACAATTCTGTTAGCTTTAGGATAGTGATGGAAAAGGATGAGTGGTGTCCCAAGGGTAAGGTGTTGGATTGGGGGAAGGCTAACTTTAGTGGGATTAGGCAGAAATTGGCAGCTGTTGATTGGGAGAGGCTGTTTGAGGGTAAATCCACATCTGGCATGTGGGAGTCTTTTAAGGAACAGTTGTTAGGGCTGCAGGACAAGCATGTGCCGGTAAAAATAGAGAGGAAGGGTAGGATTCGAGAACCGTGGATAACCAGGGAAATTGAGCGATTGGTCAAAAAGGAAAGAGAGGCGTACGTTAGGTCCAGGCAGCTAAAAATGGAGGGAGTCTGGAGGAATACAAAGAAAGTAGGAAAGAACTCAAACGAGGAATTAGAAGGGCAAAAAGGGGTCACGAAATGTCCTTGGCAGACAGCATTAAGGAGAATCCCAAGGCAATTCATTCATACGTTAGGAACAAAAGGGTTGTCAGGGAAAAAATTGGACCTCTCAGGGACAAAAGTGGGGAATTATGCTGAGAGCCCAAAGAAGTAGGGGAGATCCTAAATGAATACTTTGCGTCGGTATTCACAAAGGAGAGGGATGTGTTGACTGGGAGTGTCTCGGAGGGGAGTGTTGACCCGTTAGAGAAAATCTCCATTACAAGGGAGGAAGTGTGAGGTTTTTTAGGGAATATAAAGACTGACAAATCCCCAGGGCCTGATGGAATCTATCCCAGGTTGCTCAGGGAGACGAGAGATGAAATCGCTGTGCCTCGGACACAAATCTTTGTCTCGTCATTGGGCACAGGTGAAGTCCCAGAGGATTGGAGGATAGCTAATATGGTCCCGTTATTTAAGAAGGGTGGGAAGGATAACCCGGGTAATTATAGGCCGGTGAGCTTGACGACCGTGGTAGGGAAGATGTTGCAGACGATTCTTAGAGATAGGATGTATGCACATTTAGAAAGGAATAAACTCATTAATGATAGTCAGCATGGTTTTGTGAGAGGGAGGTCATGCCTCACTAACCTGGTGAAGTTTTTTGAAGAAGTGACTAGAATGGTTGACGAGGGAAGGACCGTGGATGTCGTCTATATGGACTTTAGTAAAGCGTTTGACAAAGTCCCTCATGGTAGGCTGGTGCAAAAGGTTGGATCTCATGGGATAAAGGGGGAGGTGGCAAGATGGGTGGAGAACTGGCTCGGTCACAGAAGACAGAGGGTGGTAGTGAAAGGATCTTTTTCCGGCTGGATGCCTGTGACAAGTGGTGTTTCGCAGGGCTCTGTATTGGGACCTCTGCTGTTTGTGATTTATATAAACGATCTGGAAGGTGGTGTAACTGGGATGATCAGTAAGTTTAGGGACGACACGAAAATGGTTGGACTTGCCGATAGTGAGGAACATTGTCAGAGGCTACAGAAGGATATAGACAGGCTGGAAATTTGGGCAAAGAAATGGCAGATGGAGTTCAATCCAGATCAATGCGAAGTGATGCATTTTGGTAGAACTAACATAGTGGGGAGCTATACGATAAATGGCAGAACCATAAAGGGTGTAGATACGCAGAGGGACCTGGGTGTGCAAGTCCACAGATCCTTGAAGGTGACGTCACAGGTGGAGAAGGTGGTGAAGGCGGCATATGGCATGCTTGCCTTTATAGGACGGAGCATAGAGTATAAAAGTTGTGGTCTAATGTTGCAGTTGTATAGAACGTTGGTTCGGCCGCATTTGGAATACTGCGCCCAGTTCTGGTCGCCACACTACCAGAAGGACGTGGAGGCTTTAGAGAGAGTGCAGAGGAGGTTTACCAGGATGTTGCCTGGTAAGGAAGGGCTTAGTTATGAGGAGAGATTGGGTAAACTGGGGTTGTTCTCCCTGGAAAGATGGAGGATGAGGGGTGACCTAATGGAGGTGTATAAAATTATGAAAGGCATAGATAGGGTGAACAGTGGGAAGCTTTTTCCCAGATCGGTGGTGACGTTCACGAGGGGTCATAGGTTCAAGGTGAGGGGGGGGGGGGGGGGGGGGGGGAGGTTTAACATGGATATCAGAAGGACGTATTTTACACAGAGGGTGGTGGGGGCCTGGAATGCGCTGCCGGGCAAGGTGGTGGAGGCGGACACACTGGGGACGTTTAAGACTTATCTAGATAGCCATATGAACGGAGTGGGAATGGAGGGATACAAAAGAATGGTCTAGTTTGGACCAGGGAGCGGCACGGGCTTGGAGGGCCGAAGGGCCTGTTCCTGTGCTGTATTGGTCTTTGTTCTTATGCCTTTCATAATTTTATACACCTCTATGAAGTCTCCCCTCATCCTCCGTTTTTCCAGGGAGAACAACCCCAGTTTACCCAATCTCTCCTCATAACTAAGCACCTCCATACCAGGCAACATCCTGGTAAACCTCCTCTGCACTCTCTCCAAAGCCTCCACGTCCTTCTGGTAGTGTGGCGACCAGAACTGGACGCAGTATTCCAAATGCGGCCGAACCAACGTTCTATACAACTGCAACATCAGATCCCAACTTTTATACTCTATGCCCGGTCCTATAAAGGCAAGCATGCCATATGCCTTCTTCACCACCTTCTCCACCTGTGACGTCACCTTCAAGGATCTGTGGACTTGCACACCCAGGTCCCTCTGCGTATCTACACCCTTTATGGTTCTGCCATTTATCGTATAGCTCCCCACTATGTTAGTTCTACCAAAATGCATCACTTCGCATTTATCAGGATTGAACTCCATCTGCCATTTCTTTGCCCAAATTTCCAGCCTATCTATATCCTTCTGTAGCTTCTGACAATGCTCCTCACTATCTGCAAGTCCTGCCAATTTTGTGTCGTCCGCAAACTTACTGATCACCCCAGTTACACCTTCTTCCAGATCGTTTATATAAATCACAAACAGCAGAGGTCCCAATACAGAGCCCTGCGGAACACCACTAGTCACAGGCCTCCAGCTGGAAAAAGACCCTTCCACTACCACCCTCTGTCTTCTGTGACCAAGCCAGTTCTCCACCCATCTAGCCACCTCCCCCTTTATCCCATGAAATCCAACCTTTTGCACCAGCCTACCATGAGGGACTTTGTCAAACGCTTTACTAAAGTCCACGGTCCTTCCCTCGTCAACCATTCTCGTCACTTCTTCAAAAAACTCCACCAGGTTAGTGAGGCATGACCTCCCTCTCACAAAACCATGCTGACTATCGTGAATGAGTTTATTCCTTTCTAAATGCGCATACATCCTATCTCTAAGAATCTTCTCCAACAACGTCCCTACCACGGACGTCAAGCTCACCGGCCTATAATTACCCGGGTTATCCGTCCTACCCTTCTTAAATAACGGGACCACGTTCGCTATCCTCCAATCCTCTGGGACCTCACCTGTGTCCAGTGACGTGACAAAGATTTGCGTCAGAGGCCCAGCGATTTCATCTCTCGTCTCCCTGAGCAGCCTTGGATAGATTCCATCAGGCCCAGGGGATTTGTCAGTCTTTATATTCTCTAACAAACCTAACACTTCCTCCCTTGTAATGGAGATTTTTTCCAACGGTTCAACACTCCCCTCTGAGACACTCCCAGTCAACACATCCCTCTCCTTTGTGAATACCGACGCAAGGTATTCATTTCGGATCTCCCCTACTTCTTTGGGCTCCAAGCATAATTCCCCACTTTTGTCCCTGAGAGGTCCAATTTTTTCCCTGACAACCCTTTTGTTCCTAACGTATGAATAAAATGCCTTGGAATTCTCCTTAATCCTGTCTGCCAAGGACATTTCGTGACCCCTTTTTGCCCTTCTAATTCCCCGTTTGAGTTCTTTCCTACTTTCTTTGTATTCCTCCAGAACTCCCTCCGTTTTTAGCTGCCTGGACCTAACATCCGCCTCTCTTTTCTTTTTGACCAGTCTCTCAATTTTCCTGGTTATCCACGGTTCTCAAATCCTACCCTTCTTATCCTTTTTTACAGGCACATGCCTATCCTGCAGCCCTAACAACTGTTCCTTAAAAGACTCCCACATGCCAGATGTGGATTTACCCTCAAACAGCCTCTCCCAATCAACAGCTGCCAATTTCTGCCTAATCCCACTAAAGTTAGCCTTCCCCCAATCCAACACCTTACCCTTGGGACACCACTCATCCTTTTCCATCACTATCCCAAAGCTAACAGAATTGTGGTCACTATTTGCTACATGTTCCCCTACCGAAACTTTGAAGACCTGACCGGGCTCATTCCCCAGTACTAGGTCCAGTATAGCCCCCTCTCTAGTCAGGCTATCTACATATTGTTCCAAAGAACCCTCCTCTATGCATTTTACAAATTCCTCCCCATTCAGAGTCCCAGCTCTCAGCGATTTCCAGTCTATACCAGGGAAATTGAAGTCTCCCACGACAACAACCGTATTTTTCCTGCACCTATCCAGTATCTCCTGACATATCCGTTCTTCCACTTCCGTTGGGCTGTTGGGGGGCCTGTAGTATACCCCCAACATAGTGACTGCGCCCTTCCTGTTTCTGAGCTCCACCCACAGTGACTCGTTACATGACCCCTCTGAATTGTCCTCCCTCTGCACCGCTGTAATATGCTCTCCAACTAATACTGCTACTCCCCCACCTCTTTTGGCCCCTCCTCTGTCTCGCCTAAAACACTTGTACCCCGGAATATTCAGCTGCCAGTCCTGTCCCTCTTTCAACCAAGTCTCTGTCACCGCAACCACATCCAAATTCCTCGTGAGCATTAAGGCCGTAAGTTCGTCTGTCTTACCTGCTACGCTCCTTGCATTGAAGTAGATGCACTCCAGACCTCCAGGCCCAGTGAGGTCATCCTCCCCCAGAGTGCTCTTCTTCTTTGCCAGCCTTGTCCCAGCCCCAAGCTCGTCCCCAGCCTCTACACTTGTAGACCTAATATTTTGATCCCCACCCCCCTGCCATACTAGTTTAAACCCCCCCGAACTGCACTAGCAAAACTCCCAGCCAGGATATTCGTGCCCTTCCAACTTAGTTGTGACCCATCCTTCTTGTACAAGTGCCATCCTCTCCTGAAAACTTCCCATTGATCTAGGAAAATGAAGCCCTCCCTCCTGGACCAGTCCTTTAGCCAAGCATTCAATTGTACTAACTCCCTATTCTTAGCCTCACTGGCACGAGGCATTGGGAGCAGCCCAGAGATGGCCACCCCGGAGGCCCTACTTTTTAGTCTATATTCCAACTCCCTGAATTGCTCTCGTAGGATCCCCCTGCTCTTCCTATCTACGTCATTTGCACCAATGTGTACAATGACATCCGTTTCTTTATCTTCCCCTTTTAAGATGCCTCCTATCCGCTCGGTGACATCCATTACCCCAGCACCAGGTAGGTATTGTTCTTTGTTCTGTACCAAGTATCTTACCATTAGCCCAGTACTCTCTATTCCTGTTACTCCTTCCAAAGTGAATCACCTCACACTTTTCCGCATTGAACTCCATTTGCCACCTCTTAGCCCAGCTCTGCAGCTTATCTATGTCCCTCTGTAACCTGCAACAATCTTCTGCACTGTCCACAACTCCATCGACTTTAGAGTCATCCGCAAATTTACTAACCCATCCTTCTATGCCCTCATCCAGGTCATTTATAAAAATGACAAACAGCAGTGGCCCCAAAACAGATCCTTGCAGTACACCACTAGTAAGTGAACTCCAGGATGAATATTTCCCATCAACCACCACCCTCTGCCTTCTTACAGCTAGCCAATTCCTGATCCAAACCGCTAAATCACCCTCAATCCCATGTATCCGTATTTTCTGCAAAAGCTTACCATGGGGAACCTTATCAAACGCTTTGCTGAAATCCATATACACCACATCAACTGCTTTACCCTCATCCACCTCTTTGGTCACCTTCTCAAAAAACTCAATAAGGTTTGTGAGGCACGACCTACCCTTCACAAAACCGTGTTGACTGTCCCTAATCAAATTATTCCTGTCTAGATGATTATAAATCCTATCTCTTATAATCCTTTCCAAAACTTTGCCCACAACAGAAGTAACGCTCACTGGTCTATAATTACCAGGGTTGTCTCTACTCCCCTTCTTGAACAAGGGGACAACATTTGCTATCCTCCAGTCTTCTGGCACCATTCCTGTAGACAATGACGACATAAAGATCAAAGCCAAATGTTCTGCAATCTCCTCCCTAGCCTCCCAGAGAATCCTGGGATAAATCCCATCCGGCCCAGGGGACTTATCTATTTTCACACTTTCCAGAATTGCTAACACCTCCTCCTTATTAACCTCAATCCCGTCTAGTCCAATAGCCTGTATCTCAGTCTTCTCCTCGACAACATTGTCTTTTTCCTGCGTGAATACTGATGAAAAATATTCATTTAGCGTCTCTCCCATCTCTTCAGGCTCCACGCACAACTTCCCACTACTGTCCTTGACTGGCCCTAACCTTACCCTAGTCGTTCTTTTATTCCTGACATACCTATAGAAAGCTTTAGGGTTTTCCTTGATCCTACCTGCCAAAGACTTCTCCTGTCCCCCTCCTGGCTCTTAACTCTCTCTTTAGGTCCTTCCTGGCTAACTTGTAACTCTCAAGCGCCCTAACTGAGCCTTCACGTCTCATCTTTACACAAATCTCCTCCTTCCTCTTCACAAGAGATTCAACGTCTTTTGTAAACCACGGTTCCCTCGCTCAACCACTTCCTCCCTGCCTGACAGGTACATACTTCTCAAGGACACGCAGTAGCTGTTCCTTGAACAAGCTCCACATTTCAATTGTGCCCATCCCCTGCAGTTTCCTTCCCCAACCTATGCCAGCTAAATCTCGCCTAATCGCATCATAATTTCCTTTCCCCCAGCTATAACTCTTGCCCTTTGGTATATACCTATCCCTTTACATTGCTAAAGTAAACGTAACCGAATTGTGGTCACTATCACCAAAGTGCTCACCTACTTCCAAATCTAACATCTGGTCTGGTTCATTACCCAGTACCAAATCCAATGTGGCCTCGCCTCTTGTTGGCCTATCTACGTACTGTGTCAGGAAACCCTCCTGCACACATTGGAGAAAAACTGACCCCTCTGAAGTACTCAAAACCGGGAATAATCACACAGCCCGGAGAGACCGGGAATAATCTCACAGCCCGGAGAGACCGGGATTAACAACACAGCCCGAAGAGACCAGGATTAATCACACAGCCCGGAGAGACCGGGAATAATCACAGAGCCCGGAGAGACCGGGATTAACAACACAGCCCGAAGAGACCGGGAATAATCACAGAGCCCGGAGAGACCGGGATTAACAACACAGCCCGGGCGCGTGTTCCGGGCCCCTTATCCACCCATCAAGGTTACTTTGTTTGACACTTTCAAATTCTTCCAAAGTGACTGAGATTAAAGAGTTTACAATTCTCATCAATCTCCTGAGTGAAGCAGTTTGTTGTTCCCCAGTATCCACTGTCGCAGTCGGGTTGGTTGGGTAGAATAAGAGCCTTCACCATACATCTTTACTGGGGCAAGCTCTCGGGATCAGCTGAGCTACAGTCAGGGCATTAGGCACAGGTTTTCCAGGGAGAGGATGGTAGGAGCTTACCCAGACTTGGTGATGGTTGCTGTGGCAGGAGGTAGCAGGTCAGCACCTTCTCACCAGTTTGCTCATCGTCCTCCGTTTGAAATTTCAGCATTGGCTGAGACTGGTTCTCCGCCAACCACAGAGCCTTCAGATTCAGATTGGTCAGAGCAAATGGCAGATTCATCAACCTGGGGAGAGATCACAGAGTGAGTAGGGGGGGGGGCGAGGAACGGAGAATTCATAATGGGGTACAAAGAAATAGCTGAGAAATTAAATTTGTACTTTGCTTCAGTCTTCACAAAGGAAAACATGAATAATGTACCAGATGTTCCGAGATAAACAAGTTTCAGTGAGGAGCTGAAGGAAATCAGCATGAGCAGAGAAATGGTTTTGGGGAAATTTGATGGGATTGAAGGTGGATAAATCTCCAGGTCCTGATAATCTTTATCCCAGAGAACTTAAGGAAGTGGCCCTGGAAATAGTAGATCCGTTGGTGGTTATTTTCCAAAATTCTTTGGACTCTGGAATAGTTCCGACAGATTGGAGGGTAGCTAATGTAAGCCCACTAATCAAAAAGGGAGGTAGAGAGAAAACAGGGAACTACAGACCAGTGAGCCTAATGTCAGTACCGGGAAGTTGCTGGAGTCCATTATCAAGGATTTCATAACTCGGCATTTGGAAGACAGTGGTATAATCAGACAAAGTCAGCATGGATTTACAAAAGGGAAATCAGGCTTGACGAATCTATTCCAATTGTAAATTGAGAGAGGTGGATACTGAATGAGATCTTGGAGTCCTCGTGCATCAGTCGCTGAAAGTAAGTGCGCAGGTACAGCAGGCAGTAAAGGCGGCAAATGGTATGTTGGCCTTCATAGCGAGAGGATTTGAGTAAAGGGTGAGGGATGTTTTGCTGCAATTGTATAGGGCATTGGTGAGGCCACACCTGGACTATTGTGTGCAGTTTTGGTGTTCTTATCTGAGGAAGGATGTCAAAGAACAAAGAACAGTACAGCACAGGAAACAGGCCCTTCGGCCCTCCAAGCCTGTGCCGCTCATTGGTCCAACTAGACCATTTGTTTGTATTCCTCCATTCCCAGAGTGCTCATGTGACTATCCAGGTAAGTCTTAAACGATGCCAGCGTGTCTGCCTCCACCACCCTACTTGGCAGCGCATTCCAGGCCCCCACCACCTTGAACCCGTGACCCCCTCATGATCGTCACCTCAGACCTGAGAAAAAGCTTCCCACTGTTCACCCTATCTATACCCTTCATAATTTTGCGCACGTCTATTAGGTCTCCCCTCATTCTCCGTCTTTCCAGGGAGAACAAGCCCAGTTTACCCAATCTCTCCTCATAGCTAAGACCCTCCATACCAGGCAACCTCCTGGTAAACCTTCTCTGCACTCTCTCTAAAGCCTCCACGTCCTTCTGGTAGTGCGGCGACCAGAATTGGACGCAGTACTCCAAATGTGGCCTAACCAGCGTTCTATACAGCTGCAACATCAGACTCCAGCTTTTATACTCCATACCCCGTCCTATAAAGGCAAGCATACCATATGCCTTCTTCACCACCTTCTCCACCTGTGCTGCTACCTTCAAGGATTTGTGGACTTGCACACCTAGGTCCCTCTGTGTTTCTATACTCCTGATGGCTCTGCCATTTATTGTATAACTCCCCACTACATTAGTTCTTCCAAAATGCATCACTTCACATTTATCTGGATTAAATTCCATCTGCCATTTCTCCGCCCAATTTTCCAGCCTATCGATATTCTGCTGTATTGTCTGACAATGTTCATCGCTATCCGCAAGTCCAGCCATCTTCGTGTCATCCGCAAACTTGCTGATAACACCAGTTACACCTTCTTCCAAATCATTTATATATATCACAAATAGCAGAGGTCCCAGTACAGAGCCCTGCGGAACACCAATGGTCACAGACCTCCAGCCGGAAAAAGACCCTTCGACTGCTACCCTCTGTCTCCTGTGGCCAAGCCAGTTTTCTACTCATCTAGCCACCTCTCCTTGTATCCCATGAGCCTTAACCTTCTTAACCAACCTGCCATGACAGACTTTGTCAAATGCCTTACTGAAATCCATATTGACGACATCCACGGTCCTTCCTTCGTCAACCGTTTTTGTCACTTCCTCAAAAAACTCCACCAAATTTGTAAGGCACGGCCTCCCTCTTACAAAACCATGCTGTCTGTCACTAATGAGATTGTTCCGTTCTAAATGCGCATACATCCTGTCTCTAAGAATCCTCTCCAACAACTTCCTTACCACGGACGTCAAGCTCACTGGCCTATAATTATCCGGGTTATCCCTGCTACCCTTCTTAAATACAGTAAGAAGTTTAACAACACCAGGTTAAAGTCCAACAGGTTTATTTGGTAGCAAAAGCGACACAAGCTTTCGAGGCTCTAAGCCCCTTCTTCAGGTGAGTGGGAATTCTGTTCACAAACAGAATTTATAAAGACACAGACTCAATTTACATGAATAATGGTTGGAATGCGAATACTTACAACTAATCCAGTCTTTAAGAAACAAAACAATGGGAGTGGAGAGAGCATCAAGACAGGCTAAAAAGATGTGTATTGTCTCCAGACAAGACAGCCAGTGAAACTCTGCAGGTCCACGCAACTGTGGGAGTTACAAATATTGTGACATGAACCCAATATCCCGGTTGAGGCCGTCCTTGTGTGTGCGGAACTTGGCTATCAGTTTCTGCTCAGCGACTCTGCGCTGTCGTGTGTCGCGAAGGCCGCCTTGGAGAACGCTTACCCGAATATCAGAGGCCGAATTCGGCCTCTGATATTCGGGTAAGCGTTCTCCAAGGCGGCCTTCGCGACACACGACAGCGCAGAGTCGCTGAGCAGAAACTGATAGCCAAGTTCCGCACACACAAGGACGGCCTCAACCGGGATATTGGGTTCATGTCACAATATTTGTAACTCCCACAGTTGCGTGGACCTGCAGAGTTTCACTGGCTGTCTTGTCTGGAGACAATACACATCTTTTTAGCCTGTCTTGATGCTCTCTCCACTCCCATTGTTTTGTTTCTTAAAGACTGGATTAGTTGTAAGTATTCGCATTCCAACCATTATTCATGTAAATTGAGTCTGTGTCTTTATAAATTCTGTTTGTGAACAGAATTCCCACTCACCTGAAGAAGGGGCTGAGAGCCTCGAAAGCTTGTGTGGCTTTTGCTACCAAATAAACCTGTTGGACTTTAACCTGGTGTTGTTAAACTTCTTACTGTGTTTACCCCAGTCCAACGCCGGCATCTCCACATCATGACCCTTCTTAAATACCACATTCGCTATCCTCCAATCCTCAGGGACCTCACCTGTGTCCAATTAAGAGACAAAGATTTCCGTCAGAGGCCCAGCAATTACACCTCTTGTCTCCCTGAACAGTCTAGGATAGATGCCATCAGGCCCTGGGGATTTGTCAGTTTTAATGTTACCTAAAAAACCTAACACTTCCTCCCTTGTAATGGAGATTCTCTCTTAACGGGTCAACACCTCCCACTGAGACACTCCCAGTCAACAAGTCCCTCTCCTTTGTGAATACCGATGCAAAGTATTCATTTAGGATCTCCCCTATTCCCTTGGGTTCTAAGCATAATTCCCCTCCTTTGTCCCCGAGAGGTCCGACTTTTTCCCTGACAACTCTTTTGTTCCTAACATAGGATTCTCCTTAATCCTGTCTGCCAAGAACATTTTGTGACCTCTTTTTGCCCTTCTAACTTCCCGTTTGAGTTCTTTCCTACTCTCTCTGTATTCCTCCAGAGCCCCATCTGTTTTCAGTTGCCTGGACCTAACGTACGCCTCTCTTTTCTTTTTGATCAGATCCTCAATTTCCCTGGTTATCCATGGCTCTCAAATCCTACCTTTCCTATCCTTCCTTTTTACAGGCACATGCCTGTCCTGCAACCTTATCAACTGTTCCTTAAAAGACTCCCACATGCCAGACGTGGACTTACCCCCGAACAGCCTCTCCCAATCAACGGCCACCAATTCCTGCCTAATCCGGCTATAGTTAGCCTTCCCCCAATTTAGCACCCTACCCTTAGGACAACATTCGTCCTTGTCCATTACTATCCTAAAGTTAACAGAGTGTGGTCACTATTTGCCACATGTTCCCCTACCGAAACTTTGACGACCTGACCGGGCTCATTTCCCAGAACTAGATCCAGTATAACCCCCTCTCTAGTTGGGCTATCTACATACTGTTCCAAAGAACCTTCCTTGCTATAGAGTGAGTGCAGCAAAGGTTTACCAGGCTGATTCCTGGGATGGTAGGTCTGTCATATGTGGACAGACTAAGTCGGTTAGGATTATATTCACTGGAGTTTAGAAGAGTGAGAGGGGATCTCATAGAAACTTATAAAATTCTAACAGGGTTAGACAGGGCAGATTCAGAAAGAATGTTCCCAATGGTGGGGGAGTCTAGAACTAGGGGTCATAGGTTGAGGATAAGGGGTAAACCTTTTAGAACTGAGGTGAGGAGAAATTTCTTCACCCAGAGGGTGGTGAATGTGTGGAATTCACTCCCACAGAATGTAGTTGAGGCCAAAACATTGCCTGATTTCAAGAAGAAATTAGATATCGCTCTTGGGGCTAAAGGGATCAAGGGATATTGGGGGGGGGGGGGGGGGGGGGGAATCGGGATATTGAATTTGATGATCAGCCATGATCAAAATGAATGGCGGATCAGGCTCGATGAGCCGAATGGTCTCCTCCTGCTTCTAGTTTCTGCCAGTGTTTAACTCCACATTCACTCCAGTTCACAGGGAACATAGAACATAGAACATAGAAAGCCACAGCACAAACAGGCCCTTCGGCCCACAAGTTGCGCCGATCACATCCCCACCTCTAGGCCTATCTATAGCCCTCAATCCCATTAAATCCCATGTACTCATCCAGAAGTCTCTTAAAAGACCCCAACGAGTTTGCCTCCACCACCACCGACGTCAGCCGATTCCACTCACCCACCACCCTCTGAGTGAAAAACTTACCCCTGACATCTCCTCTGTACCTACCCCCCAGCACCTTAAACCTGTGTCCTCTCGTAGCAACCATTTCAGCCCTTGGAAATAGCCTCTGAGAGTCTACCCTATCCAGACCTCTCAACATCTTGTAAACCTCTATCAGGTCACCTCTCATCCTTCGTCTCTCCAGGGAGAAGAGACCAAGCTCCCTCAACCTATCCTCATAAGGCATGCCCCCCAATCCAGGCAACATCCTTGTAAATCTCCTCTGCACCCTTTCAATGGCTTCAACATCTTTCCTGTAATGAGGTGACCAGAACTGCGCGCAGTACTCCAAGTGGGGTCTAACCAGGGTCCTATAAAGCTGCAGCATTATCTCCCGACTCCTAAACTCAATCCCTCGATTAATGAAGGCCAGTACGCCGTACGCCTTCTTGACCGCATCCTCCACCTGCGAGGCCGATTTAAGAGTCCTATGGACCCGGACCCCAAGGTCCTTCTGATCCTCTACACTGCTAAGAATGGTACCCTTCATATTATACTGCTGCTTCATCCCATTGGATCTGCCAAAATGGATCACCACACACTTATCCGGGTTGAAGTCCATCTGCCACTTCTCCGCCCAGTCTTGCATTCTATCTATGTCTCGCTGCAACTTCTGACATCCCTCCAAACTATCCACAACACCACCTACCTTGGTGTCGTCAGCAAACTTACCAACCCATCCCTCCACTTCCTCATCCAGGTCATTTATGAAAATGACAAACAGCAAGGGTCCCAGAACAGATCCCTGGGGCACTCCACTGGTCACTGACCTCCATGCAGAGAAAGACCCCTCCACAGCCACTCTCTGCCTTCTGCAGGCAAGCCAGTTCTGGATCCACAAGGCAACAGCCCCTTGGATCCCATGCCCTCTCACTTTCTCAAGAAGTCTTGCATGGGGGACCTTATCGAACGCCTTGCTGAAGTCCATATAGACCACATCCACCGCTCTTCCTTCGTCAATGTGTTTGGTCACATTTTCAAAGAACTCAACCAGGCTCGTAAGGCACAACCTGCCCTTGACAAAGCCGTGCTGACTACTTTTGATCATACTAAACTTCTCTAGATGATCATAAATCCTGTCTCTCAGGATCCTCTCCATCAACTTACCAACCACTGAGGTTAGACTCACCGGTCGGTAATTTCCCGGGCTGTCCCTGTTCCCTTTCTTGAATATAGGGACCACATCTGCAATCCTCCAATCCTCCGGAACCTCTCCCGTCTCCATCGACGATGCAAAGATCATCGCCAAAGGCTCCGCAATCTCCTCCCTCGCCTCCCACAGTAACCTGGGGTACATCCCATCCGGTCCCGGCGACTTACCAACCTTGATGCCATTCAATAGTTCCAACACATCCTCTTTCTTTATGTCCACATGCTCGATCCTTTCTGTCCACCGCAAACCAGCAGTACAACCACCCAGATCCCTTTCCACCGTGAATACCGAGGTAAAGTATTCATTAAGCACCTCCGCCATTTCTAACGGTTCCGCACAAACTTTTCCCCCTTCACCTTTTAAGGGTCCTATGCCTTCACATCTCATCCTTTTACTCTTGACATATTTGTAGAAAGCCTTGGGATTCTCCTTAATCTTACCCGCCAAGGCCTTCTCATGACCCCTTCTCGCTCTCCTAATTTCCTTCTTAAGCTCCTTCCTACATCCCGTATACTCCTCTAAATCCTTAACACCTCCTAGCTCTCTGAACCTTCTGTACGCCTCTCTTTTCTTATTCACCAGGTTCATCACAACCTTCGTGCACCACGGTTCCCGTACCCTACCAACACCCCCCTGTCTCATCGGAACGTTGTCATGCAGAGCTCCAGACAAACATTCCTTGAAAATCCTCCACTTTCCTTCGGTACTTTTCCCCAAGAATGCCTCCTTCCAATTTACCCGTCTAATTTCCTCCCTGATGACACTGTATTTCCCTTTACTCCAGAGAAACACTTTCCTAGCCTGCCTGATCCTATCTCTTTCCAATGCTATCGTGAAGGAGATAGAATTATGATCGCTATCCCCAAGATGCTCACCCACCGAGAGATCCTCCACCTGTCCAGGTTCATTAGCCAGCACCAATGTTTAACAAAGTGTTTAACTCCACATTCACTCCAGTTCATAGGGCAGTAACTCCACATTCACTCCAGTTCACAGGACAGTAACTCCACATTCACTCCAGTTCACAGGACAGTAACTCCACATTCACTCTAGTTCACAGGACAGTAACTCCACATTCACTCCAGTTCACAGGACAGTAACTCCACATTCACTCCAGTTCACAGGGCAGTGATTAACTTGACCATACCTGTTTCCAGCCACATCCAGGACATGTATCTCAGATGCCTTTGCAAGTTCAGGAGGGAGATGTGTTAAGCGGTTGTCACGGAGACTCAGCACATTTAAACTCACACAGCCTCCTAATTCAGCTGGGAAAGATATCAGCCGGTTCCGATCCACATTCAAGTTTGTTAGTTTCTTCAGCTTTCCAATAGATTTGGGGAGGGCCTGAAATTAACCCAGAAAAGAAGGACGTGGATTTATTCATGGACATCCCCAGCACCTTTCACAATAAAAGGAGGTCTGAACACCAAATAATTACTGGATAAGATTCTGAGTAGAATTCCCTTGCTGAGCCGTTTTTATCCAACCAATGGCCCAGACAGTCAAACAAAGAGAATTCCAACACTCCCTCAGTACTAACCCTCTGACAGTGTGGCACTCTCTCAGTACTGACCCTCTGACAGTGCGGCACTCCCTCAGTACTGACCCTCTGACAGTGTGGCACTCTCTCAGTACTGACCCTCTGACAGTGCGGCACTCCCTCAGTACTGACCCTCTGACGGTGCAGCACTCCCTCAGCACTGACCCTCTGACAGTGTGGCACTCCCTCAGCACTGACCCTCTGACAGTGTGGCACTCTCTCAGTACTGACCCTCTGACAGTGCGGCACTCCCTCAGTACTGACCCTCTGACAGTGTGGCACTCTCTCAGTACTGACAGTCTGACAGTGCAGCACTCCCTCAGCACTGACCCTCTGACAGTGCGGCACTCCCTCAGTACTGACCCCCTGACAGTGCGGCACTCCCTCAGTACTGACAGTCTGACAGTGCAGCACTCCCTCAGTACTGACAGTCTGACAGTGCGGCACTCCCTCAGCACTGACCCTCTGACAGTGCAGCACTCCCTCAGTACTGACCCTCTGACAGTGCGGCACTTCCTCAGTATTGACCCTCTGACAGTGCGGCACTCCCTCAGTACTGACCCTCTGACAGTGCGGCACTCCCTCAGTACTGACCCTCTGACAGTGCGGCACTCCCTCAGTACTGTCCCTCTGACAGTGCGGCACTCCCTCAGTACTGACCCTCTGACAGTGCGGCACTCCCTCAGCACTGACCCTCTGACAGTGCGGCGCTCCATCAGCACTGACCCTCTGACAGTGCGGCGCTCCATCAGCACTGACCCTCTGACAGTGCAGCACTCCCTCAGCACTGACCCTCTGACAGTGCGGCACTGCCTCAGTACTGACCCCCTGACAGTGCGGCACTCCCTCAGTACTGACAGTCTGACAGTGCAGCACTCCCTCAGTACTGACAGTCTGACAGTGTGGCACTCCCTCAGCACTGACCCTCTGACAGTGCAGCACTCCCTCAGTACTGACCCTCTGACAGTGCAGCACTCCCTCAGTACTGACCCTCTGACAGTGCGGCACTCCTCAGTATTGACCCTCTGACAGTGCGGCACTCCCTCAGTACTGACCCTCTGACAGTGCGGCACTCCCTCAGTACTGTCCCTCTGACAGTGCGGCACTCCCTCAGTACTGACCCTCTGACAGTGCGGCACTCCCTCAGCACTGACCCTCTGACAGTGCGGCGCTCCATCAGCACTGACCCTCTGACAGTGCGGCGCTCCATCAGCACTGACCCTCTGACAGTGCAGCACTCCCTCAGCACTGACCCTCTGACAGTGCAGCACTCCCTCAGCACTGAGCCTCTGACAGTGCAGCACTCCCTCAGCACTGACCCTCTGACAGTGCGGCACTCCCTCAGCACTGACCCTCTGACAGTGCAGCACTCCCTCAGCACTGACCCTCTGACAGTGCGGCATTCCCTCAGCACTGACCCTCTGACAGTACAGCATTCCCTCAGTACTGACCCTCTGACAGTGCAGCACTCCCTCAGCACTGACCCTCTGACAGTGCAGCACTCCCTCAGCACTGACCCTCTGACAGTGCGGCATTCCCTCAGCACTCACCCTCTGACAGTGCGGCACTCCCTCAGTATTGACCCTCTGACAGTGCGGCACCAGGGCCCCTGTATCGAAGTGTCCACGCTACCCATTGCAGCTGCTACTTAGCCTGGATGGTATTGAAAAGGCTGCTGAGCTGGGCCTGAAGATTGCACGAACAGCTCGGCGCAGTGCCCACTTACCGTCAGCAGGTTCTCAGTGAGGATCAGCTCTGTCAGATGTGTGCATTCACCCACTGCCTCCGTTAATTGTGTTAACCGATTCTGATCCACCTTCAGAATGGACAACTGCTTCAACTGACCTGGAAACGCAACAAGATTGTCAAAAAAAACCCAGATTGACCACAACTTCATAAGATATAGGAGCAGAATCAGGCCATTCGGCCCATCGAGTCCGCTCTGCCATTCGATCATGGCTGATATGCTCCTCATCCACATTTTCCTGCCTTCTCCCCATCACCCTTCAACCCATTCCCAATTGAAAATCTGTCTAACTCCTCCTTAAATTTACTCACTGTCCCAGCATCCACCGCACTTTGGGGCAGCGAATTCCACAGATTCACAATCCTTTGGGAGAAGTAGTTTCTCCTCAACTCTGTTTTAAATTTGCTGCTCCTTATCCTCAGACTAGAATGCCCCACCAGCGGGAGCATCCGCTCCACGTCCACTTCATCCATACCTTCTATCATCTTGTATACCTCAAATTGATCTCCCCTCATTCTTCTAAATTCCGGAGAGTATCGGCCTAAACTGTTCAATCGCTCTTCATACGACAAACCCCTCATCTCTGGAATCAATCTAGTGAACCTCCTCTGAACTGCCTCCAATGCCACTACATCTTTCCTCAAATAAGGGGACTAAAACTGTGCACAATACTCCAGGTGCGGCCTCACCAATGCCTTGTATAGTTGCAGCAATACTTCCTTATCTTTATATTCTATTCCTTTAGCTATAAATGCCAACATTCCATTCGCTTGGGTTGGTAAGTTTGCTGACGACACCAAGGTAGGTGGTGTTGTGGATAGTTTGGAGGGATGTCAGAAGTTGCAGCGAGACATAGATAGAATGCAAGACTGGGCGGAGAAGTGGCAGATGGACTTCAACCCGGATAAGTGTGTGGTGATCCATTTTGGCAGATCCAATGGGATGAAGCAGCAGTATAATATGAAGGGTACCATTCTTAGCAGTGTAGAGGATCAGAAGGACCTTGGGGTCCGGGTCCATAGGACTCTTAAATCGGCCTCGCAGGTGGAGGATGCGGTCAAGAAGGCGTACGGCGTACTGGCCTTCATTAATCGAGGGATTGAGTTTAGGAGTCGGGAGATAATGCTGCAGCTTTATAGGACCCTGGTTAGACCCCACTTGGAGTACTGCGCGCAGTTCTGGTCACCTCATTACAGGAAAGATGTTGAAGCCATTGAAAGGGTGCAGAGGAGATTTACAAGGATGTTGCCTGGATTGGGGGGCATGCCTTATGAGGATAGGTTGAGGGAGCTTGGTCTCTTCTCCCTGGAGAGACGAAGGATGAGAGGTGACCTGATAGAGGTTTACAAGATGTTGAGAGGTCTGGATAGGGTAGACTCTCAGAGGCTATTTCCAAGGGCTGAAATGGTTGCTACGAGAGGACACAGGTTTAAGGTGCTGGGGGGTAGGTACAGAGGAGATGTCAGGGGTAAGTTTTTCACTCAGAGGGTGGTGGGTGAGTGGAATCGGCTGACGTCGGTGGTGGTGGAGGCAAACTCGTTGGGGTCTTTTAAGAGACTTCTGGATGAGTACATGGGATTTAATGGGATTGAGGGCTATAGATAGGCCTAGAGGTGGGGATGGGATCGGCGCAACCTGTGGGCCGAAGGGCCTGTTTGTGCTGTGGCTTTCTATGTTCTATGTTCTATGTTCTATTATCTGCTGTAGCTGCATGCTGGTTTTCTGTGACTCATGAACGAGGACACCCAGATCCCTCTGCACCGGAGCACCCTGAAATCTTTCCCATTTAGATAATAACTCACTTTCCCATTTTTCTGGCCAATATGGATGACCTCACACTTAGAACCATAGAACCATAGAAAATTACAGCTCAGAAACAGGCCTGTTGGCCCTTCTTGTCTGTGCCGAACCATTTTTTGCCTAGTCCCACTGACCTGCACTTGGACCATATCCTTCCATGAACGCGTCCAAGTTTTTCTTAAATGTTAAAAGTGACCCCGCATTTACCACTTTATCCGGCAGCTCATTCCACACTCCCACCACTCTCTGCGTGAAGAAGCCCCACCTAATATTCCCTTTAAACTTTTCTCCTTTCACCCTCAACCCATGCCCTCTGGTTTTTTTCTCCCCTAGCCTCAGCGGAAAAAGCCTGCTTGCATTCACTCTATCGATACCCATCAAAATCTTATACACCTCTATCAAATCTCCCCTCTATCTTCTACGCTCCAGGGAATAAAGTCCCAACCTATTCAATCTCTCTCTGTAACTCAGCTTCTCAAGTCCCGGCAACATCCTTGTGAACCTTCTCTGCACTCTTTCAACCTTATTTACATCCTTCCTGTAACTAGGTGACCAAAACTGTACACAATACTCCAAATTCGGCCTCATCAATGCCTTATATAACCTTACCATAACACTCCAACTTTTATACTCGATACTCCGATTTATAAAGGCCAATGTACCAAAGGCACTCTTTACGACCCTATCCACCTGTGACGTCACTTTTAGGGAATTCTGTACCTGTATTCCCAGATCCCTCTGCTCAACTGCACTCTTCAGAGTCCTACTATTTACCCTGTACATTCTACTTTGGTTTGTCCTTCCAATGTGCAATATCTCACACTTGTCTGCGTTAAATTCCATTTGCCATTTTTCAGCCCATTTTTCTAGTTGGTCCAAATCCCTCTGCAAGCTTTGAAAACCTTCCACACTGTCCACTACACCTCCAATCTTTGTATCATCAGCAAACTTGCTGATCCAATTTACCACATTATCATCCAGATCATTGATATAGATGACAAACGACAATGGACCCAACACCGATCCCTGCGGCACACCACTAGTCACAGGCCTCCACTCAGAGAAGCAATCCTCCACAACCACTCTCTGTCTTCTTCCATTGATGTGGAGATGCCGGCGTTGAACTGGGGTAAGCACAGTAAGAGGTCTCACAACACCAGGTTAAAGTCCAACAGGTTTATTTGGTAGCAAATACCATAAGCTTTCGGAGCAATGCTCCTTCGTCAGATGGAGTGGTCTGCAGAGACCACTCCATCTGACGAAGGAGCATTGCTCCGAAAGCTTATGGTATTTGCTACCAAATAAACCTGTTGGACTTTAACCTGGTGTTGTGAGACTTCTTACTGTTCTTCCATTGAGCCAGTGTCTTATCCAATTTACTACCTCCCCATGTATACCTAGCGACTGAACCTTCCTAACTAACCTCCCATGAGGGACCTTGTCAAAGGCCTTGCTGAAATCCAGGTAGACAACATCCACCGCCTTCCCTTCATCCACTTTCCTGGTAACCTCCTCGAAAAACTCTAATAGATTGGTCAAACATGACCTACCACGCACAAAGCCATGTTGACTCTCCCTAATAAGTCCCTGTCTATCCAAATATTTGTAGATCCTATCCCTTATCACACCTTCCAATAACTTGCCCACCACCGACGTCAAACTTACTGGCCTATAATTTCCCGGATTTCTTTTGGAACCTTTTTTAAACAACGGAACAACATGAGCCACCCTCCAATCATCCGGCACCTCCCCCGTGAATACTGACATTTTAAATATGTCTGCCAGGGCCCCTGCAAGTTCAACACTCGCTTCCCTCAAGGTCCGTGGGAGTACCCTGTCCGGTCCTGGGGATTTATCCACTCTGATTTGCCTCAAGACAGCGAGCACCTTCTCCCCTTTAATCTGTAAAGGTTCCATGACCTCCCTACCTGTTTGCCCTATTTCCGTAGACTCCATGCCCGTTTCCTCAGTAAATACGGATGCAAAAAAACCATTTAGTATTTCCCCCATCTCTTTTGGTTCCATACACAGTCTACCACTCTGGTCTTCAAGAGGACCAATTTTATCCCTCACTATCCTTTTGCTCCTAACATACCTATAGAAGCTCTTTGGATTTTCCTTCACTCTGTCTGCCAAAGAAACCTCATGTCTTCTTTTAGCCCTCCAGATTTCCCTCTCAAGTCGCTTCTTGCACTTTTTATACTCCTCGAGCATCTGATCTGTTCTTTGCTGCCTGTACATTTCATACAACTCTCTCTTCCTCTTAATCAGTGTTACAATCTCCCTCCAGAACCAAGGTTCCTTATTCCTATTTACTTTGCCTTTAATCCTGACAGGAACATACAAACTCTGCACTCTCAAAATTTCTCCTTTGAAGGCCTCCCACTTTCCATTTACATCCTTACCAGAGAACAGCCTGTGCCAATCCACACTTCCCAGATCCCTTCTCATTTCATCAAATTTGGCCTTTTTCCAGTTCAGAATTTCAACCCGGGGACCAGATCTATCCTTATCCATGATCAGGTTGAAACTAATGGCATTATGATCACTGGATCCAAAGTGTTCCCTCACACTCACATCCATCACCTGCCCTAACTCATTTCCCAACAGGAGATCCAATATCTCATCCTCTCTAGTTGGCAACGCTATATACTGATGTAGAAAATTCTCCTGAACACATTTTACAAACTCTACCCCATCTAAACCTGGACTTATGTGACCAGGTTCCAAATCTCCTAACCCACAGACCACAGTCAGTAAGGATCGGCAACAACACCTCCTCCACGATCATCCTCAACACCGGTGCCCCACAAGGTTGTGTTCTCAGCCCCCTACTATACTCCTTATACACCTATGACTGTGCGGCCAAATTCCCTCTGACTCGATTTTCAAGTTTGCTGATGACACCACCGTAGTGGGTCGGATCTCAAACAATGACGAGACAGAGTACAGGAATGAGATAGAGAATCTGGTGAACTGGTGCGGCAACAATAATCTCTCCCTCAATGTCAACAAAATGAAGGAGATTGTCATCGACTTCAGGAAGCGTAAAGGAGGAACATGCCCGTCTGCATCAGCAGGGACGAAGTAGAAATGGTCGAGAGCTTCAAGATTTTAGGTGATCAGATCACCAACAACCTGTCCTGGTCCCCCCATGCTGACACTATAGTTAAGAAAGCCCATCAACACCTCTACTTTCTCAGAAGACTAAGGAAATTTGGCATGTCAGCTACGACTCTCACCAACTTTTACAGATGCATCATAGAAAGCATTCTTTCTGGTTGTATCACAGCTTGGTATGGCTCCTGCTCTGCCCAAGACCGCAAGGTACTACAAAAGGTCGTGAATGTAGCCCAATCCATCACGCAAACCAGCCTCCCATCCATTGACTCTGTCTACACTTCCTGCTGCCTCGGCAAAGCAGCCAGCATAATTATGGACCCCACGCATCCCGGACATTCTCTCTTCCACTGTCGGGAAAAAGATACAAAAGTCTGGGGTCACGTCCCAACCGACTCAAGAGCAGCTTCTTCCCTGCTGCTGTCAGACTTTTGAATGGACTTACCTTGCATTAAGTTGATCTTTCTCTGAACCCTAGCTATGACTGTAACACTACATTCTGCACTCTCTCGTTTCCTTCTCTGTGAACGGTATGCTTTGTCTGCATAGCGCGCAAGGAACAATACTTTTCACTGTATACTGATACATGTGACAATAATAAATCTCAGCTCAATATCCAATTGATGGAGACAACTTCCATCAAACAGGACAAGGCAGCCAGATGGCTGATTAACTCTTGCCCACCCTCCCCATGGAGTGCCAGCCTCCGTCTTCATTGTTAGGGAATAGAGCTGGTTTAAATATATATTGATTTGTATGTATTTAAAAAATAAGGCATAAATTTAGCATTAATTTGTGTTACTGTATTTATGTCCAAATAAAGGGTTAAACTTTTAGTTAGCTTTATGTTAAACAAAGATGCCTGCATGTCTTTGGGTTTTAGCTCCACTTTAGACTTTGCCTGCATTGTTATTGAGGTTTTATGGTGTAAAAACAATTAGAAATTAAAAAACTAAGCTGTTGCTTGGCAACCAGAAGCTGTCTCTATATAGTAGAAACATTTGTGTTCAGTTTGAAGCAGCTGATGCTATTCACAGAAGCTGTCAATGTCGGCAGGACAATACAGGATGTGGGAAACAAGTCCCAGACGCTAAAGAACAGCCAGAAATCAGGGAATGACTGATCCTGGAAATTAAAGGAGTAAAAAACAGAAATCTAGGAAAGGGTTCTGTTCAGTGGATTCAGGAGCAGAGACAAAGGTTCCCAGTTAAAGACAGAACTGCAAGGTACAGACCCGGTGATGTTGCCTAGTGAGAAGGCAGATATCTGGAGTAACCTTAAGGTTGGAGGCACCTTAACACAGCCTGTGAAGCAATAGTGTTTGGTTGGTGTGGCTGGTATCTGATAGATTGCACGGAAGCATGAACGCACATGGCAATCCAGGGCAGAGGAATACTGAAAGGCTGAAATCCTTGATGTGGATCCTTGGTGAAGGCATCCGAAGGAAAGCATGGCGTGGGAGAAGATTCCAAAGTGTGTTCTTCTGGAGTGAAATTTGCAAACACTCATGTGAAAGTCAGAATTCCAGTCTGGGAGAACTGATGAGAAATCTACAGAAGTTGTCATAGAGTTTAACAGCACAGAGAGAGGCCCTTCAGCCCATCGTGTTGGGTGGAGCTGCCACTTGGTTTCAGAGTGTGGTGTGCCTGACCACATTTCACCTAAAAGACCATAAGACGTAGGGAGCAGAAGTAGGCCATTCGGCCCATCGAATCTGCTCTGTTATTCAACAAGATCATGATTGATCTGATGTGATAATCCTCAACTCCACTTTCCTGCCTTATCCCCATAACCCTCGATTCCCTTACTGAGTAAAAACCTCTCTGTCTTGAACAGATTTAACGACCCAGCCTCGACAGCCAAAATTTCCACAGATTCACTGCCCTCTGAGAGAAGAAATTCCTCCTCATCTCTGCCTGTTGGTTAACATGGACTGCATATTTACTTGATAACATTAGAGTATAAGGTATGTTTTGTAATATGTGTAAACCTTACAAAGCTGTTTATAAAGCTCTAGCTGGGGTGAAGGATTAGTTATTATATTCTTGTTTAAACAATGTTTTCTTTTCTTAAAAGTTAGTCAGCTTTCCTGTGATCCATTTTTATAATCTATTGAGCCAGAGTTCCGATCTGGAAGCAGACTGCCCAGTACTAACACCATGGACTGCCAAGCCCCCTGCCCCCTCCCCGTGCCCCTCAGCCCCCGTGGCGCCATCCCCATGGAGTGCCAATTCCCCTGTCCCCCTCCCCGTGGACCAGGCGTCCCTGCACATTAACCTGCAAACAGTACTCACCAATGCCATCAGGTATTGACTCCAGTGGGTTCTGAGAGAGCAGCAGATCAGTCAGCGCCACCAGTCCACTGAGCTCATTTGGGAGCATCTCCAGTTTATTTTCCGAAACATCCAAGCAGACAAGGCGTCTCAGGTTTCCCAATTCCTAAAATAAGGAACAGAGCAGGACACTCAGTCAGGACTAATCCCACTTCATTCTCACCACACCCCATTCATAACCTACCTGTGGAACAATCAGAAAATGGCTATCGTCTTCCATTCACAAGCTGCTTGCACAGCCATGCCTCATGGCTATTGCCCCAGCACTTGCTGCACAGGGAGCAGCACTCCAAAAACAGTATGAATCATCTGGTGACATTGATAGACAGACCATTTCACCTAGTCTCTCCATGCTGCGCACTGTGGCCAGTGGGGAGGATAGGACAGCGGGGCTCAATCTCACTCGTTCCAGTCGGAGGTGTTAGAGCCCGATTAACCGAATTGGAGAAGCCCAAAAATCAGCTACATTAAATCACCCATCAGCCACCCTGAACCAAATTACCCATCACCTGCTCCAAGTAGCGAGGACACCATAAGAAAAGAAAATGCTATTCCCTAACAAACTGAAAAAACAATGGCAGCAACACATAAAACACAGCATTCCAGATCCATCCCAGATCACTGAACTGGAGAAAGCACAAAGTGGAACTGACAATGGTTCTCTGCAATAAGGAGTGGGAGTCCAGGCGGCTGAGTTTCCTGCCTGGTGCCAGGAACCAGGACATCTGCTTCAGGTTGGAGAAGACGTTGAAGTTGGAGGAGGATCCAGCGGACGGGGCCCATGTTGGTACAAGATAGCCAGGAAGAAGAAGGAGGTTCTGCATAATGAGAAGCTAGGAGCCAAATTAAGAAGCAGAACCTCAAACGTAATCATTAAATTAAATCAGATTGGAGAAATAAATACCTGGTTCAAAGACTGGTGCAGGAGAAGTGGGTTCCTGTTCGTGGGGCACTGGCACCTGTACTGGGGAAAGTGGGATCTGTACCATTGGGATGGTCTACACAAGAACAGTGCTAGGCCTGAGGTTTTAGGTGAGCTCCATAACTAGGGAAGTGGAGAGAATTTTAAACTAAATAGTGGGGGCAAGGGATCAAACTTGGGTAGAGGTAGTAAACCAAAGTGTAGAGGCAAGGCAAGAGAGAAAGTTACTAATATGGGAAATGATAAACAGACCGTGTCAGGGAGGGACAGAGTATAAGGATAAATCTAAGGATAAACCAGTAGATAAGATTAGATGAGGACAAAACTAAAGGCTCTGTACCCAAATGCACGGAGCATTCAAACGAAAACAGAAACCGATTGTGCAAATAGTAATTAATAACTACACACTTCCTGGGACTCCCTCCCGAACTGCACTCTGGGTGTACCCACACCTCAGGGGCTGCAGCGATTCAAGGCTCACCACAGTGAGCTCAAGGGGCAATTAGGGATGCGCAATAAATGCTGGCTTAGCTAGTGACACCCACATTCCACAACATGAATTTTGAGAAACAACCCTCTGCCTGGGTTTCCTCTGCCTCCACATCTGAGCCAGAACCATCAGCGTCCTGAAGGCTGCCTCAGGAGGTTTGAGACTGAGAATTTCCAGCAGGTTCCTATAAGAAGGATGTGGAAGCGCTGGAAAGAGTGCAGAGGAGATTTACCAGGATGCTGCCTGGTTTGGAGGGTAGGTCTTATGAGGAAAGGTTGAGGGAGCTGGGGCTGTTCTCTCTGGAGCGGAGGAGGCTGAGGGGAGACTTAATAGAGGTTTATAAAATGATGAAGGGGATAGATAGAGTGAACGTTCAAAGACTATTTCCTCGGGTGGATGGAGCTATTACAAGGGGGCATAACTATAGGGTTCATGGTGGTAGATATAAGAAGGATATCAGAGGTAGGTTCTTTACGCAGAGAGTGGTTGGAGTGTGGAATGGACTGCCTGCAGTGATAGTGGAGTCAGACACTTTAGGAACATGTAAGCGGTTATTGGATAGGCACATGGAGCACACCAGGATGATAGGGAGTGGGATAGCTTGATCTTGGTTTCAGATAAAGCTCGGCACAAAAAAGGTTCCAAAAGAAATCCGGGAAATTATCGGCCAGTAAGTTTGACGTCGGTGGTGGGCAAGTTATTGGAAGGTGTGATAAGGGATAGGATTTACAAATATTTGGATAGACAGGGACTTATTAGGGAGAGTCAACATGGCTTTGTGCGTGGTAGGTCATGTTTGACCAATCTATTAGAGTTTTTCGAGGAGTTTACCAGGAAAGTGGATGAAGGGAAGGCGGTGGATGTTGTCTACCTGGATTTCAGCAAGGCCTTTGACAAGGTCCCTCATGGGAGGTTAGTTAGGAAGGTTCAGTCGCTAGGTATACATGGGGAGGTAGTAAATTGGATAAGACACTGGCTCAATGGAAGAACACAGCAAGAAGTTTAATAACACCAGGTTAAAGTCCAACAGGTTTATTTGGTAGCAAAAGCCACACAAGCTTTCGGAGCTCTAAGCCCCTTCTTAGAGCTCCGAAACCTTGTGTGGCTTTTGCTACCAAATAAACCTGTTGGACTTTAACCTGGTGTTGTTAAACTTCTTACTGTGTTTACCCCAGTCCAACGCCGGCATCTCCACATCAATGGAAGAAGCCAGAGAGTGGTTGTGGAGGATTGCTTCTCTGAGTGGAGGCCTGTGACTAGTGGTGTGCCGCAGGGATCGGTGTTGGGTCCATTGTTGTTTGTCATCTATATCAATGATCTGGATGATAATGTGGTAAATTGGATCAGCAAGTTTGCTGATGATACAAAGATTGGAGGTGTAGTGGACAGTGAGGAAGGTTTTCAAAGCTTGCAGAGGGATTTGGACCAACTAGAAAAATGGGCTGAAAAATGGCAAATGGAATTTAACGCAGACAAGTGTGAGATATTGCACTTTGGAAGGACAAACCAAAGAAGAACGTACAGGGTAAATGGTAGGACTCTGAAGTGTGCAGTTGAACAGAGGGATCTGGGAATACAGGTACAGAATTCCCTAAAAGTGACGTCACAGGTGGATAGGGTCGTAAAGAGTGCCTTTGGTACATTGGCCTTTATAAATCGGAGTATCGAGTATAAAAGTTGGAGTGTTATGGTAAGGTTATATAAGGCATTGGTGAGGCCGAATTTGGAGTATTGTGTACAGTTTTGGTCACCTAGTTACAGGAAGGATGTAAATAAGATTGAAAGAGTGCAGAGAAGGTTCACAAGGATGTTGCCGGGACTTGAGAAGCTGAGTTACAGAGAGAGATTGAATAGGTTGGGACTTTATTCCCTGGAGCGTAGAAGATTGAGGGGAGATTTGATAGAGGTGCATAAGATTTTGATGGGTATAGATAGAGTGAATGCAAGCAGGCTTTTTCCGCTGAGACTCGGGGAGAAAAAAACCAGAGGGCATGGGTTGAGGGTGAAAGGAGAAAAGTTTAAAGGGAATATTAGGGGGGGCTTCTTCACACAGAGAGTGGTGGGAGTGTGGAATGAGCTGCCGGATAAAGTGGTAAATGCGGGGTCACTTTTAACATTTAAGAAAAACTTGGACGGGTTCATGGATGAGAGGGGTGTGGAGGGATATGGTCCAAGTGCAGGTCAGTGGGACTAGGCATAAAATGGTTCGGCACAGACAAGAAGGGCCAAAAGGCCTGTTTCTGAGCTGTAATTTTCTATGGTTCTACAACATCGTGGGCCGAAGGGCCTGTTCTCTGCTGTACTGTTCTATGTTCTATGTTCTCTTACCGGTGGCAGTGCCGTGAGTTGATTCCTGTCCAACCAGAGTTCCCGCAGATTTGGCAAAGCTCCTAAAGTGTCTGGCTACAAAACAAGGGAATAAAGTAATTACTATCGCACACAGAAGCACCCAAAGAACATTCAATTACAACACGATTAGCATGGCGGGGGGTGGGGGTGTAGGCTGCACACCGCGCGGAGGGGGGGGGGCCTCACGCCAGGCGTGCGGGGGGCGAGAAGGCTGCAAGCCAGGCACAAGGGGGGGAGGGGGCTACATGCCGGGCAGTGGGGAGGTGGGGTCTGCACGCCGGGCCCCGGGTGGGGGGTAAGGCATAGGCAGCACGCTGGGCGCCGGGGCAGGACTACCTTCATTCACCTTCTGTTAGCTTTTCAAAAAATTCTTGCAAGTTAGTTAATCATGATTTTCCCTCAGGAAATCCATGTGACCATAGAAACCATAGAAAATTACAGCTCAGAAACAGGCCTTTTGGCCCTTCTTGTCTGTGCTGAACCATTCTTTGCCGAGTCCCACTGACCTGCACTTGGACCATATCCCTCCACACCCCTCTCATCCATGAACCCGTCCAAGTTTTTCTTAAATGTTAAATGTTTACCACTTTATCCGGCAGCTCAGTCCACACTCCCACCACTCTCAGCGTGAAGAAGCCCCCCCTAATATTCTCTTTAAACTTTTCCCCTTTCACCCTTAACCCATGCCCTCTGGTTTTTTTCTCCCCTAGCCTCAGCGGAAAAAGCCTGCTTGCATTCACTCTATCTATACCCATTAAAATCGTATACACCTCTATCAAATCTCCCCTCAATCTTCTACGCGCCAGGGAATAAAGTCCCAACCTATTCAATCTCTCTCTGTAACTCAGCTTCTCAAGTCCCGGCAACATCTTTGTGAACCTTCTCTGCACTCTTTCAACCTTATTTAAATCCTTCCTGTAACTAGGTGACCACAACTGTACACAATACTCACCAATGCCTTATATAACCTTACCATAACACTCCAACTTTTATACTCGATACTCCGATTTATAAAGGCCAATGTACCAAAGGCACTCTTTACGACCCTATCCACCTGTGACGTCACTTTTAGAGAATTTTGTACCTGTATTCCCAGATCCCTCTGTTCAACTGCACTCTTCAGAGTCCTACCATTTACCCTGTACATTCTACTTTGGTTTGTCCTTCCAATGTGCAATATCTCACACTTGTCTGCGTTAAATTCCATTTGCCATTTTTCAGCCCATTTTTCTAGTTGGTCCAAATCCCTCTGCAAGCTTTGAAAACCTTCCTCACTGTCCACTACACCTCCAATCTTTGTATCATCAGCAAACTTGCTGATCCAATTTACCACATTATCATCCAGATCATTGATATAGATGACAAACAACAATGGACCCAACACCGATCCCTGCGGCACACCACTAGTCACAGGCCTCCACTCAAGAGAAGCAATCCTCCACAACCACTCTCTGGCTTCTTCCATTGAGCCAGTGTCTTATCCAATTTATTATCTCCCCATGTATACCCAGCGACTGAACCTTCTTAACTAACCTCCCATGAGGGACCTTGTCAAAGGCCTTACTGAAGTCCATGTAGACAATATCCACTGCCTTCCCTTCATCCACTTTCCTGGTAACCTCCTCGAAAAACTCTAATAGATTGGTCAAACATGACCTACCACGCACAAAGCCATGTTGACTCTCCCTAATAAGTCCCTGTCTATCCAAACATTTGTAGATCCTATCCCTTATCACACACCTTCCAATAACTTGCCCACCACCGATGTCAAACTTACTGGCCTATAGTTTCCCGGATTTCTTTTGAAACAAAGAACAACAAAGAACAAAGAACAATACAGCACAGGAGCAGGCCCTTCGGCCCTTTTGGAACCTTTTTTAAACAACGGAACAACATGAGCCACCCTCCAATCATCCGGCACCTCCCCCGTGAATACTGACATTTTAAATATGTCTGCCAGGGCCCCTGCAAGTTCAACACTCGCTTCCCTCAAGGTCCGTGGGAATACCCTGTCTGGTCCTGGGGATTTATCCACTCTGATTTGCCTCAAGACAGCGAGCACCTCCTCCCCTTTAATCTGTAAAGGTTCCATGACCTTCCTACCTGTTTGCCCTATTTCCGTAGACTCCATGCCCGTTTCCTCAGTAAATACGGATGCAAAATACCATTTAGTATCTCCCCCATCTCTTTTGGTTCCATACACAGTCTACCACTCTGGTCTTCAAGAGGACCAATTTTATCCCTCACTATCCTTTTGCTCCTCACATACCTATAGAAGCTCTTTGGATTTTCCTTCACTCTGTCTGCCAAAGCAACCTCATGTCTTCTTTTAGCCCTCCTGATTTCCCCCTTAAGTAGCTTCTTGCACTTTTTATACTCCTCGAGCATCTGATGTGTTCCTTGCTGCCTGTACATTTCATACAACTCTCTCTTCCTCTTAATCAGTGTTACAATCTCCCTCCAGAACCAAGGTTCCTTATTCCTATTTACTTTGCCTTTAATCCTGACAGGAACATACAAACTCTGCACTCTCAAAATTTCTCCTTTAAAGGCCTCCCACTTTCCATTTACATCCTTACCAGAGAACAGCCTGTGCCAATCCACACTTCCCAGATCCCTTCTCATTTCATCAAATATGGCCTTTTTCCAGTTCAGAACTTCAACCCGAGGACCAGATCTATCCTTATCCATGATCAGGTTGAAACTAATGGCATTATGATCACTGGATCCAAAGTGTTCCCTCACACTCACATCCATCACCTGCCCTAACTCATTTCCCAATAGGAGATCCAATATCGCATCCTCTCTAGTTGGCACCTCTATATACTGATGTAGAAAATTCTCCTGAACACATTTCACATCTAAACTTTTAACAGTGTGCGAGTCCCAATCTATATGTGGAAAATTAAAATCCCCTACTATCACAACTTTGTGTTTCTTGCAGATGTCAGCTATCTCTCTGCTAGATTTGCTCCTCCAATTCTCGCTGACTATTGGGTGGTCTATAATACAACCCCATTAATGTGGTCATACCTTTCCTGTTTCTCAGCTCCACCCATAGGGCCTCTGTAGACAAGCTCCCTAGTCTATCCTGCCTGAGTACCGCTGTAACATTTTCCCTGACCAACAATGCCACCACCCCCACCTTTTATCCCTCTGCCTCTATCCCACCTGAAACATTGGAACCCTGGAACATTGAGCTGCCAGTCCTGCCCCTCCTGTAGCCAAGTTTCACTAATGGCTATAATGTCATATTTCCATGTGTCTATCCACGCCTTCAGCTCATCTGCCTTCCCCACAATACTCCTGGCATTGAAATAGACACACCTCAAAAGGTTATTTCCACCACACTCAACCCTTTCATTTGTGATTTTGCTTGAACTAACCTGTCTTTTTACCCCTGCTCCACTATCTGCTTTGGCACTCTGGTTCCCATCCCCCTGCAAATCTAGTTTAAACCCTCCCCAATAACACTAGCAAATCTCCCTGCAAGTATATTGGTCCCCTTGTAGTTTAGGTGTAACCCGTCTCTCTTGTACAGGTCCCACCTGCCCCAGAAGAGGTCCCAATGATCCAAGAATCGGAAACCCTGCCCCCTACACCAGTTCCTCAGCCACTTTCCATACTTACCCTGCATTAGTGTTTTGAGAAGATTCCCAACAGCAAAGTTAAACCGCGGGGACGGTAGTTGCTGAGCTGACCCTGTTTTTGAAACCAGTGAATTGAGTTGGCTGAAAACTGATGTCTGCAATGCTGGGGCTCTCACCAGGCGGCAGAGATGGATCATTCACTCCAAAGTTTGTTGTAAAAGCTTCAAACTTGTGTATTGTATTGCTGAGCAGGTGTCCACATAATTGTGGAGGGAATGTTTGCAGAACCTTCGCTAATGTCCACCACCATTGACAATCTGGATAGGACATGACCACAGAGCTTAATGTGATCTGCTGGTTGTGGGATTGCTTAGCTCTATCCCATGTATGCTTGTGTTATCCCCAACTAAAGAACTAGTCGGGACTGGACAGCAGTAAGGTCAAGGCACGAGATTTGTTTTCAACAGATTGCATTTTAAGCATGAATTGTGATTGTCCCCATACAACTTAGTATTCAGTGCCAGAATGAGAAACGTGGGCCAGAAACAACTGTGCTGAAGTTAAATGAGGGCAGGGTTGGATGAAGTTAAATGAGGGCAGGGTTGGATGAAGTTAAATGAGGGCAGGGTTGGATGAAGTTAAATGAGGGCAGGGTTGGATGAAGTTAAATGAGGGCAGGGTTGGATGAAGTTAAATGAGGGCAGGGTTGGATGAAGTTAAATGAGGGCAGGGTTGGATGAAGTTAAATGAGGGCAGGGTTGGATGAAGTTAAATGAGGGCAGGGTTGGATGAAGTTAAATGAGGGTAGTTACAAAGGATGAGGGCAGGGTTGGATGAAGTGGACTGGGAAAGAAGTTCAGCAGGAAAGACAGTTATCAGCAATAGCTGATGTTTATGGAAGTTAGGCATTTATAGCTAAAGGAATAGAATATAAAGGAAGGAAGTATTGTTGAAACTATACAAGGCATTGGTGAGGCCGCACCTGGTGTATTGTGCACAGTTTTAGTCCCCTTATTTGAGGAAAGATGTAGTGGCATTGGAGGCAGTTCAGAGGAGGTTCACTAGATTGATTCCAGAGATGAGGGGTTTGTCGTATGAAGAGAGATTGAACAGTTTAGGCCGATACTCTCTGGAATTTAGAAGAATGAGGGGAGATCAATTTGAGGTATACAAGATGATAGAAGGTATGGATGAAGTGGACGTGGAGCGGATGCTCCCGCTGGTGGGGCATTCTAGTCTGAGGATAAGGGGCAGCAAATTTAAATCAGAGTTGAGGAGAAACTACTTCTCCCAAAGGGTTGTGAATCTGTGGAATTCGCTGCCCCAAAGTGCGGTGGATGCTGGGACAGTGAGTAAATTTAAGGAAGAGTTAGACAGATTTTTAATTGTTAATGGGTTGAAGGATTATGGGGAGAAGGCAGGAAAATGGGGATGAGGAGCATATCAGCCATGATCAAATGGCGGAGCAGAATCGATGGGCTGAATGGCCTAATTCTGCTCCTTTATCTTCTCTTATGAACTAATATATTCATGCCTCACAACAAAGAGAAAAAGGATTCCAGGAAGGTGATAAATCAACCATGGAAGGTAAGGACAGTCTTAAACTGAGGCTGACACAGAGTCTATAGAGGGATATAGAAAGGTTAAGTGACTGGACAAAAACTTGGTAGATGGAATATAATGTAGGAAAATGTGAAGTTATGAACTTTGGTAGGGAGAACAAAGGAGCTGAATATTATTTCAATGGAGGAAGACAGCAGAAAACTGCAGCACCGAGGGATCTGGGGGTCCTCGTGCCTAAATCACAAAAAGATAGAATGCAAGTTTAGCAGGTAATGGGAAAGGCAGATGGAATGGGGTATAAAACGAGAGAAGAATTGTTAAAACTATACAAGACATTAGTTAGACCACACTGGAATACTGTCAACAGTTGTCCACTTATCTAAGGAAATATATACTGGCATTGGAGGGTTCACTAGGCTGATCCCGGGATTTTCTAATGAGGAGAGATTGGGCCAGTACTCGTTGGCATTTAGAAGAATGAGAGGTGACCTTATTAAGACATATAGGAATCTCAGGGAGCTTGACACAGGGTAGATGCTGAGAGGTTGTTTCCCTTTGTGGGAGAGTCTCGGACCAGAAGACAATCTCAGAGTAAGGGGGTCACCCATTTCAGACAGAGATGAGTAGAAATTTCTTCTCTCAGAGGGGAGTGAATCTGTGGAATTCTTTACCGCAGAGGGCTACTGAGACTGGGTCATTAAGTATGTTCAAAGCTGAATTAGACAGAGTTTTAATCAGTAAGGGAATCGAGGGTTATGGGGATAAGGCAGGAAAGTGGGAGTTGCGGATTTTCAAATCAGATCAGCCATGATCTCACTGAATGGCGGAGCAGACTTGATGGGCTGATTGGCCAACTCTGCTTCTACTCCTGATGGCCCAAGTATAGAATGGATGCTGACAGGTTGCAGCAAACTGATTCATTACCAGCACTTCCAGTTCATTGCTGCCGAGATCCAACTCCTCCAGTTTTACCAGGAAAGATAGAGACCTGCAAGAGAAACAAAACATTTGTAACTAATACAGACCCTCAGACAGGGAACACAACCCCCCCCCACCCCACCCCAAGAGACCCTCAGACAGGGGACTGAAATCTCCAAAAATCCCCCAGACAGAATCAGTCGGGGAGGGGAGACTCCCTCCAGGCCATGAGCAGGAGGGAGAGGAACTCGGAGCAGAGGCCAATAGAGACACATTTCACCAGTCACTGAGTAAGTCAGACATTTCAAAAACATTTAATCTTCATTTAATAAAGAGGATCGCTCCCTTTTCACATTCCCAGTGCTGTCCAAAGTCCTGCACACCTGGGAAATGGGAAATTCAGCCGCCTGCTATGTAGGGCGCGGGGCGAGAGGGGGCGCGGGGCGAGAGGGGGCGCGGGGCGAGAGGGGGCGCGGGGCGAGAGGGGGCGCGGGGCGAGAGGGGGCGCGGGGCGAGAGGGGGCGCGGGGCGAGAGGGGGCGCGGGGCGAAATAGGACACAGTGAAGTCATTCCACAGTTACTCACGTTGGCAGTGTCTTCAACAGGTTTTCTCGGAGTTCCAGTGTCACCAGGTTTGCTAAGCTAGAAATGGAGAGAGAGTAGGACCAAACTCAATGAAACAGACAGACATCCAGACTGTTCCGCAGTAACTCTGCCCAGGCTGTGTTTAACCCATTTCTCCCCGTCTGTTTTCAATTAGATAGTAACAATGTAACAATAGTCACGATCATCCTCAACACCGGTGCCCCACAAGGCTGTGTCCTCAGCCCCCTACTATACTCCTTATACACCTATGACTGTGCGGCCAAATTCCCTCCAATTCGATTTTCAAGTTTGCTGATGACACCACCGTAGTGGGTTGGATCTCAAACAATGATGAGACAAGAGTACAGGAATAGAAACATAGAAAACTACAGCACAAAACAGGCCCTTCGGCCCCACAAGTTGTGCCAAACATATCCCTACCTTTTAGGCCTACCTATAACCCTCCATCCTATTAAGTCCCATGTACTCATCCAGGAGTCTCTTAAAAGACCCTATTGAGTTTGCCTTCACCACCACTGACGGAAGCTGATTCCACTCGCCCACCACCCTCTGTGTGAAAAACTTACCCCTAACATCTCCCCTGTACCTTAAACCTGTGTCCTCTCGTAGCAGCCATTTCCACCCTGGGAAAAAGCCTCTGAGAGTCCACCCGATCTATGCCTCTCAACATCTTATATACCTCTATTAGGTGTCCTCTCATCCTACGTCTCTCCAAGGAGAAAAGACCGAGCTCCCTCAGCCTATCCTCATAAGGCATGCCACTCAATCCAGGCAACATCCTTGTAAATCGCCTCTGCACCCTTTCAATCTTTTCCACATCCTTCCTGTAATGAGGCGACCAGAATTGAGCACAGTACTCCAAGTGGGGACTGACGAGGGTCTTATATAGCTGCATCATTATCCCTGGACTCCTAAACTCAATCCCTCAATAGATAAAGGCCAGCACACCATACGCCTTCTTAACCACCTCCTCCACCTGCGGGGCCGATTTTGGAGTCCTATGGACCCGGACCCCAAGGTCCTTCTGATCATCCACAGGACTAAGAGTCTTTCCCTTAATATTGTACTCCTTCATCCCATTTGACCTGCCAAAATGGACCACGACGCATTTATCTGGGTTGAAGTCCATCTGCCACTTCTCCACCCAGTCTTGCATCCTATCTATGTCCTTCTGTAACTTCTGACATCCCTCCAGACTATCCACAACCCCACCAACCTTCGTGTCGTCGGCAAACTTACCAACCCATCCCTCCACTTCCTCGCCCAGGTCATTTATGAAAATGACAAACAGCAAGGGTCCCAGAACAGATCCCTGGGGCACACCACTGGTGACCGACCTCCATTTAGAAAAAGACCCATCTATACACACTCTCTGCCTCCTTTGGGCAAGCCAGTTCTGGATCCACAGGGCAGCAGCCCCTTGGATCCCATGCCCTCTCACTTTTTCGAGCAGCCTTGCATGGGGGACCTTATTGAACGCCTTGCTAAAATCCATATAAACCACATCTACCGCCTTCCCTTCGTCAATGTGTTCAGTCACATTTTCGAAGAACTCCACCAGGTTCGTAAGGCACGATCTGCCTTTGACAAAACCATGCTGAGTATTTTTGTGCATACTAAACCTCTCTAAATGCTCATAAATCTTGTCCCTCAGGATCTTCTCCATCAGCTTACCAACCACTGAGGTTAGACTCACCTCTCGGTAATTTCCTGGGCTATCCCTATTCCCCTTCTTGAAAATAGGAACCACATCCGCAATCCTCCAATCCTCCGGCACCTCTCCCGTCTCCTTCGACGATGCAAAGATCATCGCCAGAGACTCTGCAATCTCTTCCCTCGTCTCCCACAGTAACCAGGCGTACATCCCATCCGGACCCGGCGACTTATCTATCTTGATGCCATTCAAAGATTCCAGCACAACCTCTTTGTTAAAGTCCACATACTCAATCTTTTCAGTCCACCGCAAGCCCACAGTACATCCACCCATGTCCTTCTCCTCTGTGAAAACCGAGGCAAAATACTCATTGAGCACCTCTGCCATTTCTACTGGTTCCGTACTGATTTTCCCGCCTTCACCTTTTATAGGCCCTATTCCTTCACGTCTCATCCTTTTACTCTTCACATATTTATAGAACGCCTTCGGGTTTTCCGTAATTCTACTTGCCAAGGTAGAGAATCTGGTGAACTGGTGCGGCAACAATAATCTCTCCCTCAATGTCAACAAAACGAAGGAAATTGTCATCGACTTCAGGATGCGTAAAGGAGAACATGCCCCTGTCTACATCAACGGGGACCAAGTAGAAAGGGTCGAGAGCTTCATGTTTTTAGGTGTCCAGATCACCAACAACCTGTCCTGGTCCCCCCATGCCGACACTATAGTTAAGAAAGCCCATCAACACCTCTACTTTCTCAGAAGACTAAGGAAATTTGGCATGTCAGCTACGACTCTCACCAACTTTTACTGATGCACCATAGAAAGCATTCTTTCTGGTTGTATCACAGCCTGGTATAGCTCCTGCTCTGCCCAAGACCGCAAGGATCTACAAAAGGTTGTGAATGTAGCCCAATCCATCACGCAAACCAGCCTCCCATCCACTGACTCTGTCTACACTTCCCGCTGCCTCAGCAAAGCAGCCAGCATAATTAAGGACCCCACGCACCCCGGACATTCTCTCTTCCACCTTCTTCCATCAGGAAAAAGATACAAAAGTCTGAGGTCACATACCAACCGACTCAAAAACAGCTTCTTCCCTGCTGCTGTCAGACTTTTGAATGGACTTACCTTGCATTAAGTTGATCTTTCTCTACGCTCTAGCTATGACTGTAACACTACATTCCACACTCTCTTTTCCTTCTCTATGAACAGTATGTTTTGTCTGTATAGTGCGCAAGAAACAATACTTTTCACTGTGTGTTAACACATGTGACAATAATAAATCAAATCAATGAGAAGTGTATTTGCCATCACTGTTTGCATGTGGAAGGAATTGACTTACTTTCCAATATCATTTGGCAGAGATTGCAGGGAGACATCATTGAGGGACAGGTGTGCGAGGATCCGTAACTGAGTGAATCCATCAGGCAGCCTGCAAGACAGACAATGTGAACACGTGAGAGGGGACACGATGGTGGGAAGGCAGAAGGTAGACCAGGCGGGGTGCGCACGCAGCACGGCAAGGTGGACCTAGCAGGGGAGGGGCCGCGAACGGCGAGGCGAACTTACATCACGCATCTGAGGCAAAGCGAGCAATCTGGTTTGGTGTAAATCGAAGGAGATGCTGCTTCAGAACGAGACTGGACTCCTGGAGACACCTGAACGGTTGCAGTGTCAAAAATGCATTCATATTTTGGATACTCATGTACAAAGGTTTTTCTAGGGAATTATCCAACTGTATCCTGAGTTTGCAGACTCCACACAGACAATCACCCAAGACTAGAATTGAACTCAGGTCCCTGGCACTGAGAGGCAGTAGTGTCACCCCATTAGCAGAGGGGAGTGAATCAGTGGAATTTATCGCAGAAGGCTGCAGAGGCTGGATTGTTCGGTATTGTTCAAGGCTGAGGCAGACAGATTTTTAATCAGTAAGGGAATCAAAAGTGTTGAGGTGAGAAAGTGGATTTGAGGAGGGTGGCTAGAGAGAGGATAAGTCCCCTTAAGGATCAGCATGGATGTGTGTGCGTGGAGCCACAGGACATGGGTGAGATTTTTAATGAATATTTCTCCTCTGTGTTCATTGATCATGGGTGCTAAAGAAATAAGGGAAACAAGAGGTGATGTCTTGGGCACATGCATATTACTAGGGAGGAGGTATCTGCAGTCTTACAGCGCATTAAGGTGGATAAATTCCCTGGGCCTGATCAAGCGCATCCTCAGATCTTGTGGGAGGCTAGGGAAGAAATTGTAGAGGCCCTTTCAGAGACATCTGTTTCATCTCTTTTCACCGGTGAAGGTCCAGAAGACTGGAGGGTGGCTAATGTTGTGCCGTTGTTTCAGAAGGGCAGCAAAGATAAGGCAGGGAATTATAGACCGGTGAGCCTGACATCAGCTGGGTAAGTTAGTGGAGGGAATTCTGAGGGATAGAATCTACCAACATTCGGATAGTCACAGTCTGATCAGAAACGTTCATTTAGGATCTCATCCATGGTGAGAGGGGAAAGATTTAAAAGGGACCTGAGGGGCACCTTCTTCACACAGAGGGTGGAGAATGTATGGAATGAGCTGCCAGAGAAAGTGGTTGAGGCAGGTTCAATAGCAACATTGAAAATTAAGGGATACGGGCCAAATGTGGTCAATTGGGGCTAGCTGGGAGGGCACCATGGTTGGCATGGACCAGTTGGGCTGAAGGGTCTGTATTGCTCTATGTCTCTGACATTCACATCACATCAGTCATGATCTCACTGAATGGCAGTGCAGACATGATGGTCCGAATGGCCTATTTCTGCTCCTATATCTTAGTGATTGCCCCCTTCACCACCATCCGTCTCTCCACACCAGGAGATTGACTCTTTTTTAAAATTCATTCACAGGGTGTGGGAATCACTGGGTAGGCCAGCATTTCATCCTTCTTAAGCCGCTGCAGTCCCTGAGTGTAGGTACACCCACAGTGCTGTTAGGGAGGGAGTTCCAGGATTTTGCGACAGCGACAGTGAAGGAATGGCCGATATATTTCCAAGTCAGGATAGTGAGTGACTCGGAGGGGAATCTCCAGGTGGGGGTGTTCCCAGGTATCTGCTGCTCTTGTCCTTCTAGATGGAAGGTTTGGAAGGTGCTGCCTAAGGAGCCTTGGTGAGTTGCTGCAGTGCATCTTGTAGATGGTACACACGGCTGTCACTGTGCGTCGGTGGTGGAGGGAGTGAATATTTGTGGATGGGGTGCTGATCAAGCGGAGCTGCTTTGTCCTGGGTGGTGTCGAGTTTCTTGAATGTTGGAGCTGCATCCAGGCAAGTGGGGAGTGTTCCATCACACTGCTGACTTGTATCTCTAAGCATTGTTACTGTACCTGGAGAGGGGGTTCCCACTGAAATCAGCTATCTCCAGAGACTTGCAGAATTTAATACTTTCAGGAATCTCTGGGATATCTGCGGAGACAAAAACAGATCTCCCGACATTAATATCTGTCCTCACAGTAGGTTCCTCTGAACAGGAAATTCAGCAATACACAACAGGTGCAGAACACCACAGTGGTGCCACAGTCAGAAATCTCTGCAGATCCATCAGTCCTGGGAAAAGGAGGAGAGATCTGCAGGATGTCTGGGATCGGGGTTGGTGTACAGCACACACCAGGCAAAGAAATTAAGGAAGCATAATGGTTAAATTAGACGAGTAATCAGCAACCTAGACTGGAAATACAGACAATCAGAGAATTGGAATTCCATTAAAAACACATCTGTGAATGAAAAATCACTGTCAGGGAAAATAACTTGATTGCTGTAGAACTGCACCATTCATTACTGGTCTTCAGGGAAGTAAACCCTCTGTACTTGGAGCAAATTGGGAGACGACTCGTTACGGCTCCAACAAGAAATGGTTTATTTACAAATATAATAATATAATATATACAGAGTCAGGGGTGGGTTCAGTTCAGTTGGCCGGACGGCTGGTTTACGATGCAGAGCTAGGCCAACAGCACGGATTCCATTCCCGTACCGGCGGAGGTTATTCTACCTGACAGTTAATCCAATCTCTCAGGATTGATTCTACTAGTTTGCCCACTACCGATGTAAGACTAACTGGCCTAGAATTATTTGGCATTTCCTTTGCTCCCTTTTAAACAATGAAACTATATTTGCATTTCTCCGGCAGCCCCCTGTATCGTGAGGATTGGAAAATCATCCTCAGAGCAGCTGCTGGATCCTCCCTTCAGCAGCCTCGGAAACAATCCATCTGGCCCTGGCGCCTTATCAACTTTCAAGGATTCCAACTCTTCGAGTACTTTTTTGAAGAGGTGACAAAGAAAATTGATGAAGGGAAGGCTGTGGATGTAGTTTATATGGACTTTTGTGAGGCGTTTGACAAGGTTCCCCATGGCAGACTGGTACAAAAATTAAACTCACATGGGATTTGGGGTGGGCAGCCAGATGGATACAGAACTGGCTTGGTTATAGAATAAGAAGTTTAACAACACCAGGTTAAAGTCCAACAGGTTCATTTGGTAGCAAAAGTGTGGCTTTTGCAACCAAATAAACCTGTTGGACTTTAACCTGGTGTTGTTAAACTTCTTACTGTGTTTACCCCAGTCCAACGACGGCATCTCCACATCTTGGCTATAGAAGACAGAGAATAGCGGTGGAAGGGTGTTTTTCAGAATGGAGATCTGTAGCACGGTAGCACAGTGGTTAGCACTGCTGCTTCACAGCTCCAGGGTCCCGGGTTCGATTCCCGGCTCGGGTCACTGTCTGTGTGGAGTTTGCACATTCTCCTCGTGTCTGCGTGGGTTTCCTCCAGGTGCTCCGGTTTCCTCCCACAGTCCAAAGATGTGTGGGTTAGGTTGATTGGCCAGGTTAAAAAAAAAAAATTGCCCCTTAGAGTCCTGGGATGTGTAGGCCTGGGTGGGATTGTGGTCGGTGCAGACTCGATGGGCCGAATGGCCTCCTTCTGCACTGTAGGGTTTCTATGATTTCTATGATTCTATGATTCTAGTGGTGTTCCGTAGGGATCAGTGCTGGGATCTCTTTTGTTTGTAGTATATATAAATGATCTGGAGGAAAATGTGGGGGGTCTGATTAGTAAGGTTGCAGATGACACGAAGATTGGTGGAGTTGCTGATAGTGCCGGGGATTGTCAGAGGATACAACAGGATATCGATAGATTGGAGACTTGGGCACAGAAATGGCAGATGGAATTTAATCCAGACAAATGCGAGGTGATGCATTTTGGAGGTTCAAATTTAGGTGTAAATTATACTATAAATGGCAGAACCCTTAGGAACATTAACATACAGAGGGATCTGGGCGTACAGGTCCACAGGTCCCTAAAAGTGGCAACACAGCTGGCCAAGGTGATTAAGAAGGTATATGGCATGCTTGCCTTCATCAGCCGGGGCATTGAGTACAGGGGTTGGGAAATCATGTTGCAGCTATATAAAACCTTGGTTAGGCCGCATTTGGAGTATTGCGTGCAGTTCCGGTCACCGCACTACCAGAAGGACAGGGGAGCTTTGGAGAGAGTAAAGAAGGTTCACCAGGATGTTGCCTGGTCTCGAGGGTGTCGGCTATGAGGAGAGGTTGAATAAACGAGGATTGTTTTTACTGGAAAGACGGAGGCTGAGGGGAGACCGGATAGAGATCTACAAAATTATGAGAAGTATAGACAGGGTGGATAGTCAGAGGCTTTTTCCCAGGGTGGAAGTGTCAATTACAAGGGGGCACGGGTTCAAGGCAAGAGGGGGAAAGTTTAAGGGAGATGTGCAGGGGGAGGTTTTCACACAGAGAGTGGTGGGTGCCTGGAACGCGCTGCCAGAGGCGGAGGGGGAAGCAGGCACATTAGCAACATTTAAGAGGCATCTGGATGGGTGCATGAATAGGTGCTTGATCTGGGTTTCAGACAAAGCTCGGCACAACATCGTGGGCCGAAGGGCCTGTTCTGTGCTGTACTGTTCTATGTTCTCTAATAGGGAGGGAATAGAGGGCTAAGGGCAGAAGTATATATTTTTTTAGTTCGGTTAGGGCATCATGATTGGCACAGGCTTGGAGGGCCGAAAGGCCTGTTCCTGTGCTGTACTTTGTACTTCCTCTCGATGATTATCCTGTCCAATATCTCAGTATTCCTTCTGGATTACTAAATCTGCATCATCCCTTTCCTTTGTAAACACATGCAAAATGTTTATTTAAAACCCTTCCCACAGCCTCTGCATCAACACCCAAGTTCCCTTCTTCATCTCTGATAGGTCTCTCGATAAGTTGGGGGGGGGGGCGGTTCCAGATTTGGCAGTACCACTCTTATTTTTGGAGGGAACATGACAACTTTGTACATTTAGGATGTCTGTTTTTAGTGTTTCCCACTGATTTATCCTCGAGCAGTGCAGTATGAAATTTTTATTGATGCACGCACAATCCCCAGAATGCACGCACGCACACTCACCATTGCGAGAGATGTCGAGTTCAACAAGCTGCATGAAGTTTGCGACCTCCGGAGGCAGCCTCTGGATCTCATTGTCACTAAGTCCCAGTTTCCGCAGGTTTAACAATCTGAAGAAAGGCTGTTAAGCATAGAAATAGAAGTGAGAAGGGGTCTGAGTCTACTGAGGAGGTTGGAGTGGTGTACAAATAGAAAACTTATCTTCCTTGTGCAGTTTACAAACTGTTCTGTATCTTCTCCCTCCATCTTTCTGTCTCGTCTCCTCCAATCCTGAGCAGTTCACATCCTTCCCGAGACACCCATTGCTGTTCTGCACTCTCACATTCTCAGAATCCTTCTCAGGCATTAGTCACCTCCCTCAACTCATACTACTGCCCTGTCACACACACTGAGGTGTGCATGAGGTTGAGAGTGTTAGGCCAGTGGCTCATGCCTCCAAAATTATTTGCCCTAAACAATGCTGTCGCAAGCTCCTAATGCCAACTCCACCATTGTCACTCCAGAACCTGCTCAATCTCAGTCCTCTGTCCGTCCTACTCAACCTCCCCCCAGTCCAATTCCTTCACTCATGCCAGCCTGATCCACCATTGAGTCCACCACGAGCCTCTCGAGTCTGCTTCATCATTCTGACTGATCAAGAATATTTACCTCAATTCTAATTACCAATCAGTCTTTGTCCCATATCGCTGATACCCTTAACTAACAGATAAGCTGGATAGACCGAATCTATTTCCTTTGATGAAAGAATCCAGAACAAACAAAATAATCTTGAAATTTGAGCAAGGCCATTCGAGAATGATCTGAGGAAGTACTTTGTCACACAAAGGAGTGTAGAAATCTGGAACACTCTCCCTGGATGCTAGAATGATTGAAGTTCGCGAGACTAAGAGCGACTGTCTTTGTTCAGAAAGCACATTGAAGAATACTGATAATGGCGCTAAATGGAGCTGAGGTACAGATTGGCTGTTATCAAATACCAAGGGAGAACAGCTGAAAGGCCTTCGACTGTTCTCATGATACAATTGCATAATGGCGTGATTAAAACAAGCCAGGCTCGGCATGAAGTGTCGGGTTCGAGTCATGCTCGCTGGTTTTTCTCCTCTCATTCAGTATGTGCTAAGTATGGAAGCGAGAAACGTCTCTTTCCTGACACATTGATTGACGAGTGCAGAATGGAATCATTATCCACACCTCAGAGTAATGAATTATCACTGCCAAAGCTAGCAGGTTGCCTGCCTGGTAAAGGGAATTTCGAAGCTCTCAAACAGGGAGAGTACTGAAGCTAATATTCATCACACCCACCAGCCTTCAGTTCCAGAGAGCCACTCCAGGAAACATTGAGACACGGCACGACAAACTGGGCAAGAGCTGCTCAAATGCATCTTTTCAACACGGAAGCACTGCCTCAACAGGACAGGTTGCACACGTGGTCGCAAAAACGTTTATCCAATGGGCAGCCTGTCAAGGAGCCCCTTGGGGAGACTGCAGCTCTGATGAACAGGCGAGTAGAGCCCAGGGAAATCACACATTCACAGGACGGGTCAAGTGGGGCCGAGGAAAGTCATACTCATAGACAGGCAATTACAGACAGGAAAATCACACACACTCAGGACAGGGATAACTACCAAAAGGAAAATCACACAAATAGGACAGGGGCAATTACAGACAGGAAAATCACGCACTCACAGGAGAGGGGAAAGCAGAGCACAGGAGTGAGATAAAAACAGCCCAAAATCATAGAAATCATAGAAACCCTACAGTGCAGAAGGAGGCCATTTGGCCCATCGAGTCTGCACCGACCACAATCCCACCCAGGCCCTACCCCCACATATTTTACCCGCTAATCCCTCTAACCTACACATCCCAGGACTCTAAGGGGCAATTTTGTAATCTGGCCAATCAACCTAACCCGCACATCTTTGGACTGTGGGAGGAAACCAGAGCACCCGGAGGAAACCCACGTAGACACGAGGAGAATGTGCAAACTCCACACAGACAGTGACCCGAGCCGGAAATCGAACCCGGGACCCTGGAGCTGTGAAGCAGCAGTGCTAACCACTGTGCTACCGTGCCGCCCCATAAATGTCATACATCAACTTTCAGATACACAGTACACTGTCACAGTAATAAGCATGAAAGCATTTCACAATTCAGTGGGATTTGGTTACTGTGCGTGGGGGGGATTCAGTGGGATTTGGTTACTGTGTGGGGGGGGATTCAGTGGGATTTGGTTACTGTGTGTGTGGGGGGGGTTCAGTGGGATTTGGTTACTGTGTGTGTGGGGGGGGGTTCAGTGGGATTTGGTTACTGTGTGTGGGGGGATTCAGTGGGATTTGGTTACTGTGTGGGGGGGGATTCAGTGGGATTTGGTTACTGTGTGTGGGGGATTCAGTGGGATTTGGTTAGTGTGTGTGTGGGGATTCAGTGGGATTTGGTTACTGTGTGGGGGGGGGATTCAGTGGGATTTGGTTAATGTGTGTGGGGGGATTCAGTGGGATTTGGTTACTGTGTGTCGGGGGGATTCAGTGGGATTTGGTTACTGTGTGTGTGGGGGGGTTCAGTGGGATTTGGTTACTGTGTGTGGGGGGATTCAGTGGGATTTGGTTACTGTGTGTGGGGGGATTCAGTGGGATTTGGTTACTGTGTGTGTGTGGGGGGATTCAGTGGGATTTGGTTACTGTGTGTGGGGGGATTCAGTGGGATTTGGTTACTGTGTGTGGGGGATTCAGTGGGATTCGGTTACTGTGTGGGGGGGATTCAGTGGGATTTGGTTACTGTGTGTGGGGGGATTCAGTGGGATTTGGTTACTGCGTGTGGGGGGATTCAGTGGGATTTGGTTACTGTGTGTGGGGGGATTCAGTGGGATTTGGTTACTGTGTGTGGGGGGGATTCAGTGGGATTTGGTTACTGTGTGTGGGGGGATTCAGTGGGATTTGGTTACTGTGTGTGTGTGGGGGGATTCAGTGGGATTTGGTTACTGTGTGTCGGGGGATTCAGTGGGATTTGGTTACTGTGTGTGGGGGATTCAGTGGGATTTGGTTACTGTGTGTGGGGGTATTCAGTGGGATTTGGTTACTGTGTGTGGGGGGATTCAGTGGGATTTGGTTACAGTGTGTGGGGATTCAGTGGGATTTGGTTACTGTGTGTGGGGGGATTCAGTGGGATTCGGTTACTGTGTGTGGGGGGATTCAGTGGGATTTGGTTACTGTGTGTGGGGGGATTCAGTGGGATTTGGTTACTGTGCGTGGGGGGGATTCAGTGGGATTTGGTTACTGTGTGTGGGGGGATTCAGTGGGATTTGGTTACTGTGTGCGTGGGGGGGGGTTCAGTGGGATTTGGTTAGTGTGTGTGTGGGGGGATTCAGTGGGATTGGGTTACTGTGTGTGTGGGGGGATTCAGTGGGATTTGGTTACTGTGTGTGGGGGATTCAGTGGGATTTGGTTAGTGTGTGGGGGGGATTCAGTGGGATTTGGTTACTGTGTGTGGGGGGGATTCAGTGGGATTTGGTTACTGTGTGTGGGGGGGGATTCAGTGGTATTTGGTTAGTGTGTGTGGGGATTCAGTGGGATTTGGTTACTGTGTGTCGGGGGATTCAGTGGGATTTGGTTAGCGTGTGTGGGGGGGTTCAGTGGGATTTGGTTACTGTGTGTGGGGGGATTCAGTGGGATTTGGTTACTGTGTGTGTGTGGGGGGATTCAGTGGGATTTGGTTACTGTGTGTGTGGGGGGATTCAGTGGGATTTTGTTACTGTGTGTGTGTGGGGGGATTCAGTGGGATTTGGTTAGATAAGTCTTAAACGATCCCAGCGTGTCCGCCTCAATCACCTTGCTTGGGAGTGCATTCCAGGCCCCCACCACCCTCTGTGTAAAATACGTCCCCCTGACATCTGTGTTGAACAAAGAACAATACAGCACAGGAACAGGCCCTTCGGCCCCCGCTCCCTGGTCCAAACTAGACCATTCTTTTGTATCCCTCCATTCCCACTCCATTCATGTGGCTATCTAGATAAGTCTTAAACATTCCCAGTGTGTCCGCCTCCACCACCTTGCCTGGCAGCGCATTCCAGGCCCCCACCACCCTCTGTGTAAAATACGTCCTTCTGATATCCGTGTTAAACCTCCCCCCCTTCACCTTGAACCTATGACCCCTCGTGAACGTCATCACCGACCTGGGAAAAAGCTTCCCACCGTTCACCCTATCTATGCCTTTCATAATTTTATACACCTCTATTAGGTCACCCCTCATCCTCCGTCTTTCCAGTGAGAACAATCCCAGTTTACCCAATCTCTCCTCATAACTAAGCCCTTCCATACCAGGCAACATCCTGGTAAACCTCCTCTGTACTCTCTCTAAAGCCTCCACATCCTTCCGGTAGTGTGGCGACCAGAACTGGACGCAGTATTCCAAATGCGGCCGAATCAACGTTCTATACAATTGCAACATCAGACCCCAACTTTTATACTCGATGCCCCGTCCTATAAAGACAAGCATGCCATATGCCTTCTTCACTACCTTCTCCACCTGAGACATCACCTTCAAGGATCTGTGGATTTGCACACCTAGGTCACTCTGCGTATCTACACCCTTTATGGTTCTGCCATTTATCGTATAGCTCCCCCCTACGTTAGTTCTACCAAAATGCATCACTTCGCATTTATCTGGATTGAACTCCATCTGCCATTTCTTTGCCCAAATTTCCAGCCTATCTATATCCTTCTGTAGCCTCTGACAATGTTCCTCACTATCTGCAAGTCCAGCCATTTTTGTGTCGTCCGCAAACTTACTGATCACCCCAGTTACACCTTCTTCCAAATCGTTTATATAAATCACAAACAGCAGAGGTCCCAATACAGAGCCCTGCGGAACACCACTAGTCATAGAACATAGAACAGTACAGCACAGAACAGGCCCTTCGGCCCACGATGTTGTGCCGACCTTCATCTGAAACCAAGATCAAGCTATCCCACTCCCTACCATCCTGATGTGCTCCATGTGCCTATCCAATAACCGCTTAAATGTTCCTAAAGTGTCTGACTCCACTATCACTGCAGGCAGTCCATTCCACACCCCAACCACTGCGTGAAGAACCTACCTCTGATACGGCTCTTCAGGGGGGGTTTAAACTAATTTGTCAGGGGAGTGGGAAAAGGAGTTGTAGTCCAGAAGTCAGTGTTGAGGGTGGTGAGGTATTGGGGAAGGTATCAAGGTCAAGGGTGGGTACCGGTAGACAGGACGGTGGGTTGAAGTGTGTCTACTTCAATGCAAGGAGCATCCGGAACAAGGTAGATGAACTTGGGGCGTGGACTGGTACTTGGGACTACGATGTTGTGGCCATTACGGAGACGTGGGGAGAACAAGGACAGGAATGGTTGTTGGACGTTCCGGGGTATAGATGTTTCAGTAAGTGTAGGGAAGCTGGTAAAAGAGGTGGAGGAGTAGCATTGTTAATCAAGGATAGTTTAACGGCTGCGGAAAGGCACTTCGAGGGGGATCTGCACACTGAGGTAATATGGGCTGAAGTTAGAAATAGGAAAGGAGCGGTCACGTTGTTAGGAGTTTACTATAGGCCCCCAAATAGTAATAGAGATGTGGAGGAAGAAATTGCTAAGCAGATTATGGGTATGCGTGGGGGTCACAGGGTAGTTGTCATGGGGGACTTTAACTTTCCAAATATTGATTGGAACCTTTGTAGGTCAAATAGTTCGGATGGGGCAGTTTTTGTGCAGTGTGTGCAGGAGGGTTTCCTGACACAATATGTGGATAGGCCGACAAGAGGTGAGGCCACATTGGATTTGGTACTGGGAAATGAACCGGGCCAAGTGTTAGATTTGGTTGTGGGAGAGAACTTTGGAGATAGTGACCACAATTCGATATCTTTTGGTATTGCAATGGAGAGGGATAGGGCCGTATGGCAGGGCGAGGTTTACAATTGGGGGAGAGGTAATTATGATGCGATTAGGCAAGAATTAGGGGGCATAAGATGGGAACAGTCCATCCACCCATGTCCTTCTCCTCTGTGAAAACCGAGGCAAAATACTCATTACGCACCTCTGCCATTTAGAACATAGAACAGTACAGCACAGAACAGGCCCTTCGGCCCACAATGTTGTGCCGAGCTTTATCTGAAACCAAGATCAAGCTATCCCACTCCCTATCATCCTGAAAGTTGGGAATCAAGTAGATAAGGTTGTTAAGAAGGCATATGGTGTCTTGGCGTTTATTGGTAGGGGGATTGAATTTAGGAGTCGTAGCGTTATGTTGCAACTGTACACAACTCTGGTGCGGCCGCACTTGGAGTACTGTGTGCAGTTCTGGTCCCCACATTACAGGAAGGATGTGGAGGCTTTGGAGAGGGTGCAGAGGAGGTTTACCAGGATGTTGCCTGGTATGGAGGGGAGATCCTATGAGGAGAGGCTGAGGGATTTGGGATTGTTTTCGCTGGAAAGGCGGCGGCTAAGAGGGGATCTTATTGAAACATATAAGATGATTAGAGGTTTAGATAGGGTGGATAGTGATAGCCTTTTTCCTCTGATGGAGAAATCCAGCACGAGGGGGCATGGCTTTAAATTGAGGGGGGGTAGTTATAGAACCGATGTCAGGGGTAGGTTCTTTACCCAGAGGGTGGTGAGGGATTGGAATGCCCTGCCAGCATCAGTTGTAAATGCGCCTAGTTTGGGGGCGTTTAAGAGATCCGTAGATAGGTTCATGGACGAAAAGAAATTGGTTTAGGTTGGAGGGTCACAGTTTTTTTTTTAACTGGTCGGTGCAACATCGTGGGCCGAAGGGCCTGTTCTGCGCTGTAATGTTCTATGTTCTATGTTCTATGGTGTGCTCCATGTGCCTATCCAATAACCGCTTAAATGTTCCTAAAGCGTCTGACTCCACTATCACTGCAGGCAGTCCATTCCACACCCCAACCACTCTCTGCATAAAGAACCTACCTCTGATATCCTTCCTATATCTCCCACCATGAACCCTATAGTTATGCCCCCTTGTAATAGCTCCATCCACCCGAGGAAATAGTCTTTGAACGTTCACTCTATCTACCCCCTTCATCATTTTATAAACCTCTATTAAGTCTCCCCTCAGCCTCCTCCGCTCCAGAGAGAACAGCCCTAGCTCCCTCAACCTTTCCTCATAAGACCTACCCTCCAAACCAGGCAGCATCCTGCTAAATCTCCTCTGCACTCTTTCCAGCGCTTCCACATCCTTCTTATAGTGAGGTGACCAGAACTGCACACAATATTCCAAATGTGGTCTCAACAAGGTCCTGTACAGTTGCAGCATAACCCCTCGGCTCTTAAACTCCAACCCCCTGTTAATAAAAGCTAACACACTCTCGGCCTTCTTCACGGCTCTATCCACTTGAGTGGCAACCTTTAGAGATCTGTGGATATGGACCCCAAGATCTCTCTGTTCCTCCACAGTCTTCAGAACCCTACCTTTGACCCTGTAATCCACATTTAAATTAGTCCTACCAAAATGAATCATCTCACATTTATCAGGGTTAAACTCCATTTGCCATTTTTCAGCCCAGCTTTGCATCCTATCTATGTCTCTTTGCAGCCTACAACAGCCCTCCACCTCATCCACTACTCCACCAATCTTGGTGTCATCAGCAAATTTACTGATCCACCCTTCAGCCCCCTCCTTTAAGTCATTAATAAAAATCACAAAGAGCAGAGGACCAAGCACTGATCCCTGTGGCACTCTGCTAGCAACCTGCCTCCAGTCCATCCACCACCACCCTGTCTTCGATCAGATAGCCAGTTACCTATCCAATTGGCCAACTTTCCCTCTATCCCACACCTCCTTACTTTCATCATAAGCCGACCATGGGGGACCTTATCAAACGCCTTACTAAAATCCATGTATATGACATCAACTGCCCTACCTTCATCAACACACTTAGTTACCTCCTCAAAAATTCTATCAAATTTGTGCGGCACGACTTGCCCTTCACGAATCCGTGCTGACTATCCCGGATTAATCCGCATCTTTCTAAATGGTCAGAAATCCCATCCCTAAGGACCTTTTCCATCAATTTACCAACCACCGAAGTAAGACTAGCCGGTCTATAATTACCAGGGTAATTTCTATTCCCTTTCTTAAACAGAGGAACAACATTCGCCACTCTCCAGTCCTCTGGCACCATCCCCGTGGACAGTGAGGACCCAAAGATCAAAGCCAAAGGCTCTGCAATCTCATCCCTTGCCTCCCAAAGAATCCTAGGATATATTTCATCAGACCCAGGGGACTTATCAACCTTCAGTTTATAGGTAGGCCTAAAAGGTAGGGATATTGTTCAGCACAACTTGTGGGGCCGAAGGGCCTGTTTTGTGCTGTAGTTTTCTATGTTTCTATGATAGCTGGAACGCCTCAGTCCACATCCTGATTTAAAAGCTTGTGTGTCAAGAAAGCCTGAGTTAACTGTCCAAGGCGGTGTCTATTGTGGGGAATCCGAGTGATCATTCGTCCAAGTCTGTGTGGAAGAGTTCTTGAACAATGACATGAAGGACGCCTTGGTATAGTCTGGATGAAGGAATTAGCATTGTTATTTTTGGTGGCCGGGGCTGGATGCTCAGACTGAAGAAAAAGTTGGACAGTGTCAATCCTGTGCATGAATAAGAAATACACCTCCGTCACCTCCTTTACACCTTGGGAGTGACCTAAAATGCCATGGACACGATTGCATGTAAATTTGGCTGGTCCATTTGATGGTTGCATGTTCTTGGTCATGACCGATGCACAAAGTGGCCAGAAGTTATGATTGACAACAACTAAACAAACCATTGAAAAACTTGAAAAAAAAGATTTGGTAAACCGGGACAGATTGTTAGTACAATGGTTCAGTCGTAGTCCACAATGGACCATTACAGAATGAGACACATTAGGTTATGTGGCTTGATCCACTGCACCAGTGTGGTGCAAGATGAGACAAGCCACCATGATCCAAACATTGAGCCAATCCGATACCATTGACTGTTTAAAACTATTTTTCGTTTGCAATGACATTTAGTTCAAGGTTTGCATCCAGATCTAATCTTGCATCCATTCAGTTGGGAAAGTATAGTGTTTGATGTCCAAAGTAATCTTAAAAGAAATAATTTGCCAGAAAACAAGGCTTCAATTCAGTCATGCCCTTTTTAAAGTGCTGAAATTGTAATTGTAAACCGAGTCCTATTTGTTTTGAGGTTAATGCTTGCTTTCATCATGGTAGGGTTCTTCTCAAAGAATCTTCCTAAAGAAATGAGGAAGGCTTAGTCTTGTTTCAATTACTTGTTTCAAATGGTTATTGGATAAACTTATGGATGATATTGGAATAGTGTAGATTAGATGGGCTTTAGATTGGTTCCACTGGTCGGCGCAACGTCGAGGGCCGAAGGGCCTGTACTGCGCTGTAATGTTCTATGTTTACTTCGTAAGAGATGGAGGATTTTCTCAAAGTAAATGGTATTTAGGATATCATCCATCAACCAATGTCTTTAAAAGCTTCAAAAGGGCAAGGTTCGTTATCACATCATGTGAACTGCTTTTTGGATTATTACAGAAACGCTACTCATGCGACAAGCCAAAACTCACCTACATTAATACTCCTAAAGAGAAGGTTGAGAACTATATTTGATTTGTTGTGACCTCCAAAAACTTCAGATAGCATCAACAACAATCTCAAGTTGTTAGCTGAGAAATGAGGGCAAAACAAAGCCCATTTTAAGAGCATATGGAGTGGTAGTGCGTAATTATGCCAAGAGTGAGAAATGGGTACCAGCCAGAGTTGGAGCAAAAACAGGACTGATTTCTTACTCGGTTCAAACTGAAAATGAACTAGTTTGGCAGTCGCCAGCAATGTGGGATACTGAACGGCGGAACAGGCTCGAGGGGTCTGGTTATTGTGTGCGTGGGGGTTCAGTGGGGTCTGGTTTGTGTGTGTGGAGGGGGTTCAGTGGGGTCTGGTTTGTGTGTGTGGGGGGGGGTTCAGTGCGGGCTGGTTTGTGTGTGTGGGGGGGGGTTAGTGGGGTCTGGTTTGTGTGTGTGGAGGGGGTTCAGTGGGGTCTGGTTATTGTGTGCGTGGGGGTTCAGTGGGGTCTGGTTTGTGTGTGGGGAGGGGGTTCAGTGGGGTCTGGTTTGTGTGTGTGGGGGGGGTTCAGTGCGGGCTGGTTTGTGTGTGTGGAGGGGGTACAGTGCGGGCTGGTTTGTGTGTGTGGGGGGGGTTCAGTGCGGTCTGGTTTGTGTGTGTGGAGGGGGTTCAGTGCGGGCTGGTTTGTGTGTGTGGGGGGGGTTCAGTGCGGTCTGGTTTGTGTGTGTGGAGGGGGTTCAGTGCGGTCTGGTTTGTGTGTGTGGAGGGGGTTCAGTGCGGTCTGGTTTGTGTGTGTGGGGGGGGTTCAGTGCGGTCTGGTTTGTGTGTGTGGGGGGGGGTTCAGTGCGGTCTGGTTTGTGTGTGTGGGGGGGTTCAGTGCGGGCTGGTTGTGTGTGTGGGGGGGGGTTCAGTGGGGTCTGGTTTGTGTGTGTGGGGGGAGTTCAGTGCGGGCTGGTTTGTGTGTGTGGGGGGGGTCAGTGCACGCTGGTTTGTGTGTGTGGAGGGGGTTCAGTGGGGTCTGGTTTGTGTGTGTGGGGGGGTTCAGTGCGGGCTGGTTTGTGTGTGTGGAGGGGGTTCAGTGGGGTCTGGTTTGTGTGTGTGTGGGGGGGGTTCAGTGGGGTCTGGTTTGTGTGTGTGGAGGGGGTTCAGTGGGGTCTGGTTTGTGTGTGTGGGGGGGGTTCAGTGGGGTCTGGTTTGTGTGTGTGGGGGGAGTTCAGTGCGGTCTGGTTTGTGTGTGTGGAGGGGGTTCAGTGCGGTCTGGTTTGTGTGTGTGGAGGGGGTTCAGTGGGGTCTGGTTTGTGTGTGTGGGGGGAGTTCAGTGCGGGCTGGTTTGTGTGTGTGGAGGGGGTTCAGTGGGGTCTGGTTTGTGTCTGTGGGGGGGGGTTCAGTGCGGGCTGGTTTGTGTGTGTGGAGGGGGTTCAGTGCTTCTGGTTTGTCTGTGTGGAGGGGGTTCAGTGCGGTCTGGTTTGTGTCTGTGGGGGGGTTCAATGGACTCCGGTTCGTGCGTGTGTGTGGGGGGGGTTTCAGTGGGGTCTGGTTTGTGTGTGGGGGGGTTCAGTGGGGTTGGTGCGTGTGTGTGTGTGTGGGGGGGTTCAGTGGGGTCTGGTTATTGTGTGTGGGGGGTTCAGTGGGGTCTGGTTATTGTGTGTGGGGGGGTCAGTGGGGTCTGGTTATTGTGTGTGGGGGGGGTCAGTGGGGTCTGGTTATTGTGTGTGGGGGGGCTCAGTGGGGTCTGGTTATTGTGTGTGGGGGGGTTCAGTGGGGTCTGGTTATTGTGTGTGGGGGGGTTCAGTGGGGTCTGGTTATTGTGTGTGGGGGGGTTCAGTGGGGTCTGGTTATTGTGTGTGGGGGGGGCTCAGTGGGGTCTGGTTATTTTTCAAACTGGAGGCCTGTGACCAGCGGTGTGCCTCCGGGATCAGTGCTGGGTCCACTGTTATTTGTCATTTACATTAATGGTTTGGATGAGAATATAGGGAGCATGGTTAGTAAGTTTGCAGATGACACCATGATTGGTGGCAGAGTGGACAGTGAGGAAGGTTATCTCCAATTGCAGCGGGATCTTGATCAATTGGGCCAGTGGGCTGACGAATGGCAGATGGAGTTTAATGTAGATAAACGTGAGGTGATGCATTTTGTAGATTGAACCAGGGCAGGACTTACTCAGTTAATGGTAGGACATTGGAGAGAGTTACAGAACAAAGAGATCTGGGGGTGCATGTTCATAGCTCCTTGAAAGTGGAGTCACAGGTGGACAGAGTGGTGAAGAAGGCATTCGGCATGCTTGGTTTCATCCGTCAGAACATTGAATACATCCACATCTGTGAGGGGTGTGTCGAGCTGCGGTTCCTGAGGGACCGTGTTAGGGAGCTGGAACTGCAGCTCGAGGATCTTAGGCTGATGAGGGAGAATGAGGAGGTGATAGACAAGAGCTATCATCAGGTGGTCACACCAGGGCAACGGGA